>NW_019384708.1:102664-209464 GCF_000671375.1 Centruroides sculpturatus | reverse complement strand
GAAGCGTCAAAACTCCACGCAGTTTTCCTCCTGATGACCAACGCCCTTAACGGAGTCCCATAGACTAAGTCCCGAGTCTACACGTAGAAGTGATACTTTTATATTTTGTGCACGTATTGATCTCCCGTACGAAAGTAATATGAACTCTATCTACAAGGTGTCCCTTACCTACAGGGAAGAAGACGACGACAACTAAACAGGTCGTATGTTTTGGAAAGATTTTGTGAGCTCTCTCTCTCGATCGCGCATTAGCATAGAATAAGTCGTAGCCTCTAGCTTGTCGCTTGATTGTAGTTCATCGATTATTTGTATTCGTTTTGTTTTAGAATTATTAAATTTACTTTTGTTAAATATACCTAAATGTCTCTTCAATTGATTCCGAATCAGATCGCAAACGCGTGTTAATCCGAGTATAATAAGATTGTTTAACTGGTGTCAAGGAATCCTGACGAGCATCCGAACTTCGCCGTTCGGATCATATAGCGATTATCGCCCTCCTATAAAAAGTTTAGAGAGCCGATCACACGATCGTGCGCCAATAAGTGATATAAGTAATTTACTTATACCCTTGGTAACTCACATTCACGTAATCGGGCGAGGGCGGCTAAATATCTAGCAGGCAAGCGACTAACAGCCCAGAACAGGTCCTGGATAGAATTGGATGCGGTATATGTGTAGCATCCTCCCAAGGTCCTAGGCTTCCACCGGCTAAACCGGATCAGGTTGATGCTCTCTAAAGCGCATGCGCGAATCTGGCTTTTTGGATGCTGACGATACAGCGCTTCCACTCCGCCACCAATATTCGAATATACAATAGCGATCTTATCTTTTTGTTTTTACGTGTAGTATAGAAATTTGTAATAAGATACGTAACGCGGTTATAATAAAATATTGTGCGATTATTTTTATATAATTAAAATTATGATGTATTTAATTTTTAGAAAATACAAGGGAAGCGGGGCATCCACCGCTTCCAATGACGATACGCCACTGGCGTTTAGAGTTAACCCTCCATTACAAATGTCTTAAGCACAGCGTAGAATGTTGATAATGCATGATAATGTGAAAAATGTATCTGTAATCTCTATGTACAATTTACTCTCTACGGGGCGACACCACAATGAGATCTCGCACCCACCTCAAAGTCTTCCTAGGGCAGTTTCTGGTTCGGCCCGTGAAAAAAGTTTTCTTTCCAATTCGGCCCGGGGGCAAAAACTGTTGGCCACCCCTGTTTTAGGCCTTTACCGCTCAGAGAGCACAAAAAGCCCAAAAACACAAAATGCTAAAGCACGTTAAGCATTAATTAAACTCCTTTAGCTTAACGGCAATGGATTAAAAAATTTAAGGAATGTCCAGTGATAAGTATAATCCTAAAATTGAATTAATCAAAAATTTCTATTTATTTATATTATTTCCTGTAAATAAAAGAATATAGAGACTAATAATTATTCTGACATGTCTTTTTTCATTTGTTTATTATTATTTTTTATTTTTTTGTAGAAATCAACGAGATAGAATATACTATATATAGTGGTGTAGCGAAACTATGTTTAAAGAAAATTTGAATACACGTCCGCCGTTTTCTTTTAGTCAAGGAGCGCGCCATTTCTGTTGTGTAAAGGCAACGAGATAGAATATTCTAACTCGTGTGAACGTGTGCAAAGGAAGAGTTATAACTTAACTGAGATGGTGCGAGTCAAAATGACTCTACTTAGATTTTTTTTTAATTTTGAAAGTAAATAACAAGACATTTCTTTCTTTAACCTTTTATTTAAACATTTCTAAACAAGACAAAATATTCTGTAGCAATAAGTATGCATTTCTAAATATTCTTAATTTTACTTTGTAGACATAATAAGGGAAAGTATTGGAATCGTGTCAACTTTGACTCTCAGAGATTTTTTGCAAATTTCCACGTTTTAAGACCTCCTGAACTCAAAAAAATTAAAAAAAATGGAAAAATATTCTATGTGGTGTGTATTTGTGTCTATAAGAAACAAAATGTAACATGATAATTTGCGTATAATTAAGGAGCATTGAGGCTATTAAATTTTGGTGGTTAAAGGTTAATCCTTCTAAAATATAGAATACCATGCACAGTATAATATTTAGGATGAAAATTAAAGGAAGAAAAGTAACGAACTGACGTCGTGAGACATGTAAGTTACGCCCCGTAAGCCAAAACAAAGCGGTCACAAGGCGAAGTACAGTTGTGCTGTTAGGCTCCGGAAGTGGACCGGAACCAGATAAAAATGTAAGAAAATTTTGTAAAATAATTTTATAAAACTATTAATGTTAAAAGGAAGAAATTTCATGTCCATAAAAGGATGTGTTTGAATTGAATATATAAAAAAAAAAAGAGTACTTTTCATATTTTAACAATAGAATAATGTAAGTCCTAAGATCAATCATCTTCGATTGAAATCGAATTGACAGACGATTTTGACTCATCCCGCAATCTAAGTTCCGATCTCGTTACACTTAGTAACGAGTAACAACCAATTAGAAAGCGGAGATGAGTAAGAACAATCAATCGGAATTGTCAATCTGGGACCCGAAAAAGTTATAAAAATCGGAATTTTAAGGCAGGGCAGCTTCTCTCTATTGCTTCCTATTGTACTACACCTTCCTTGGAAGATTAATCTTCACCTCCAACTCAAAACAGTATAAAAACATCTCCTCTACGGACTTCCCGTCGATTCCCAGGAACCTTTAGAGTAGCCATTGAAGAACCTTTCTCTTAGGACTCTTTCTCTCAGTAAGAAAATGGAACCTGAAGATTTAGTCTCAGCCGACAGATCGAAGAATATTGTTGTTGTAAGCTATATTTTTAAGTTACAATAGANGAACTGACGTCGTGAGACATGTAAGTTACGCCCCGTAAGCCAAAACAAAGCGGTCACAAGGCGAAGTACAGTTGTGCTGTTAGGCTCCGGAAGTGGACCGGAAGTCGGAACCAGATAAAAATGTAAGAAAATTTTGTAAAATAATTTTATAAAACTATTAATGTTAAAAGGAAGAAATTTCATGTCCATAAAAGGATGTGTTTGAATTGAATATATAAAAAAAAAAGAGTACTTTTCATATTTTAACAATAGAATAATGTAAGTCCTAAGATCAATCATCTTCGATTGAAATCGAATTGACAGACGATTTTGACTCATCCCGCAATCTAAGTTCCGATCTCGTTACACTTAGTAACGAGTAACAACCAATTAGAAAGCGGAGATGAGTAAGAACAATCAATCGGAATTGTCAATCTGGGACCCGAAAAAGTTATAAAAATCGGAATTTTAAGGCAGGGCAGCTTCTCTCTATTGCTTCCTATTGTACTACACCTTCCTTGGAAGATTAATCTTCACCTCCAACTCAAAACAGTATAAAAACATCTCCTCTACGGACTTCCCGTCGATTCCCAGGAACCTTTAGAGTAGCCATTGAAGAACCTTTCTCTTAGGACTCTTTCTCTCAGTAAGAAAATGGAACCTGAAGATTTAGTCTCAGCCGACAGATCGAAGAATATTGTTGTTGTAAGCTATATTTTTAAGTTACAATAAATCTGGATGAAATTTGTGTAACTATAGAGTTGTCTCTGTACCAAACGCACCCACTTACGATTCGGAACTGCTTAGATATCCTGTTATTACGCGCAGATCGACGATCTCACAGTGCTACAGCCCGCCAAATTGAAAATATACGGTTTCTGATAATTACCGGTTTCTGGAAGCCAGATAATTGGTCCGTTACTGTATTTAAATCTTCAAATTGGTAATTATTAAGAATCTAACTATACCGGCATGATGTATCTACAGAACGATCATTTTAAAAGTTAAAATTGATGAAAAACTACTTCCAATCAACAATGTGTCAAGAGAGACTTTTTCTCTTTCGGTCTTGTCCATTGAAAGAGATATTGCTGAAAAACTGGACTTTTTTCTGTAATTGATTAATTCAGTTACGCTAAAAGCAGAATTGCAGGTTGTAGTGAATTTCTATATACCTATTAAATATTCCAATTCTTAGTAAAACTATAATACACATTTTTAGTACTTTATAGGCCTATGTTTTACAGTTTATTTCTATAAAAAGGTTCTTATTGTAGATTTAAATAAATCTTCCCTCTACATCCATCGCACTTTTAATGGGTCTCAAAAATAAGTTTTTCTAGGGCAATAGTTATTTCAAAATAACTACAATTTCTTAAAAAACTAACTTTATAAAGTAGTTTCAAAAAGTAAATTTTATAAATAGTAAATATTATAAATTATGTGTTTCATTAAACGAGAATAAAATGTATAGGTTATTTGAATTAATTTCAAATGTTAAAATTACTTCAAATAGCTCGAAAGTGAAAAAATCTTGGGAAGAGATGTTTGATCGACTGGCATACTTTCTCTCCATTATATAACAGAAGCGAGAAAGTAAAAATGAAATTCATAGAGTTACCACAGAAGAAGAATCTGATAACATTGGACTAACTCCTTGACTAAAGATAACGTATTATATAAGGTTTACCTTTCAGTAGTATCTGTCTGCAATTTGAATGTATGAAGGTTAAATTGCAGCCGTTATCTTTCAATTAAAAGTTCTACTGGAGAGCTCCAATATGGCATATTTAGTTCAGCCCTTCTGCTAAAATGCAACTATTTTAAATAAGCAAAAACTTGCTATGTGATCATTGGTGAAAATACTTCTGCCTAATGATTTTGGTAAAAAAATTATTTCAAACTGGAAAATTTTTGAGAATCTTTAAGACATTTTCTTTCATTCTACTAACCTCCTGTCACAAAATTTTTACACATTATCCCTCCCTAGTGTGGGAGTCAAATTTAAAAGACTTCTACTTTTTATTTACAATACTTTAAATTTTCCATTAAAAATTCAATTTTAATTTTATTTTAAATGGAAAGTTATTAATGTAATACTGTATTATTTACTTTAAAACAAAAGCACAATTCATTTTGCCCAGTTATTGTAAAGTCCATGTGCAGTTTTATATTACAATAACTAAAGATACACAAACTATGCGATAAATAACATTTGAAAATCTAACACTTAAAGCTTTTTACTTAATAAATTTTAGCAAAGTGAAATTAATTTATTTTATTCACCGATTACATCAATGACTCAAACTTTTGACAGTCGAAAAGAAAATAAACTGCATCATTTTGCTTGCAGTATTAAATTCAATAACAACTGTCAGAAAGAAAACATTAGTATTACGATTGTTTGTGTATCTAAAATGAATAGCGTACTTACTTCTAGCAGCAGTTACCGACTATAATTCTACAAGCTGAAGCATATAGTTTATTTTGCTTTCTATTGACTGTCACAATTTGGAGTTCACTAACAGAATCTGTTAATAAAATAAAATAATTCAACTTTGATAAAATATTTGTGTAAGATGATATCAAAAGTTAGACTTCCAAATATTATTTATCGCATAGTTTAAATATTTACACAGTTGTCGCAGTACAAAACTGTGTAGAATTTTAGGACCATTCTGTAATTATTTGAAGTTACAAATATGTTTAATAAACTACAAAAACCATTTAATAAAATATTTATATAAACCATAATAAATTAATTTTTAAAAATAAATTTTTCAAATTAATATTTTTTAATTTTTAATTATTAAACAATCTTATCAGCTCGATAGTCACAATGATCAATGCTTTCGACATCTCATCAAATGCTTAAAGTTAAATAGAGATATATTTTTATTTCTTTCTTAATTAATAATATTGTCATATAACGATAGAAACACATTTCAGACGAAACACTATAATGTATTCACAAGAATGTTGTATACGATTAGCATCTATGAAAAAACAACTCTATGAAATAACAGAAAAATAAAAAACTAAGTAATCAGATGCACAAAATAAATAAACGTTTAAAATTTCGGAGTACTCGAGAACAGTTCTCGGCTTAGACGATTCCAAAATCAAATTAATTTTTAAGCGCGCTTAAAAATTAATTCGGTTTTTGCAGAGGCCAGCATCTTTCAATTGGAGCCGTTTTTGAAAGATGCTGTGGCCTCTGCTCATTGGCTGAGAGCCACAACGACGGGATCTAATTCCAATACTAATTAAATGTCTATGTAAACAATACATTTTAATATTTAAATACGATTTTGGAATTATTTATATAAATTACATTTTAATATATCATCAAACGTCAAGACTGATAACTTTTTCTATCTGTAGAGATTTCATTGTTGTAAGATAAGTAAGATAAATAAGGTAAGAGTCATAATACGAATTGAATTCTACATTGTCATGGACAATTCTATACCCAGAAATCGCTCATAGAGGTGTGCATTTGCTTAGGATAAGTGTTTTTTGCTGTTCATGGCACGACAAGTTCCGTAGTGACAAGGTTTAATAAACTTACTGATATTTTTGGAAATATATTCCGTATGTCCTAAAATGTCACCTTACCAAATTTGATTGCATTTGGACTGTTAAATACAAATATGTGCATTTAAAGAACAGCAGAAGAGCAGAATAGTCTACAGAATAAATGTGCTCACCAGTGCCCGAGTGGATAAAACCACTAAACACTGGTAGTTGGTCACGTATGCGCGCATGAACAATGAACAGAAAAACTTTTCCCGATTTTCTTCACATGTTTAACTCCTATCTCATAAATAGGGTTTCCTGTTTCCTAGAAAAAAATCCTCTGGCTCTTGGCAGATCGCCCATATATTGCGTTGCCTTAGCCAATCAATCTAATCCGATCTAAATTAAATAAATAAAATAAAGAATGTCTTAACAATATACTTATAATACATGCGTATATCTTGAATAAGTAGATCTCGATAATAAGCTTTTTAGTTTACCACTTCAATTTAGGGAAGAGAAGAGCATGAATATAAGTTTCAATGGTAAAGAAACCCTGTTTTAACGACTTTTACTTCTATTTATTTCTGCTTTTTACTTTAAATCGTTAAAATATAAATAAACTATAAACAATATATTCAGTAAAATTACCGGTAAATTTTCTTTAAATATTAAAAATTTTAATTTAAATTTTCGGTTTATTATATTAATTTTATCTTATTAGTTTGCAAATTTTGAAGAATTATATGTAAGTACAATTTACATTTTATAAATAAATTTCGTTACTTTTAAAAATTTACATTTATAATTATAAAATTTAAATTAAATAATTTTTGTTATTAAAATATTAAGTTTTTGTAATGGTAATGTAGAAATGCAGAGTAGAGAAAGTCAGTTAACTAAGATATATTCGTAATCAAGAATATACAAGTTATCACGGTTAACTGATTTTTGAATACATTAAACTCTGTACATTATTATTTAAAAATAATTACAAAATAAACTTTAATTTATATATAATATAAAATTTCAAAGTATTTTAATTCCAAAACTTCAATATTTTAATCGAGGGTTAAATAATAGAAGGATAAGTGTGCCAAGCCGTTTTTGCTGTGTTTGAGGAGGTAACAAGATGAGATACAACAATTTATAAAAATCGTTGAATGTCATTCTCTTCCTCCTTAATGAATTGCTCGTTATATTAGAAAAAAATAGAGGAGACTTCGTTCAGAAGTTCATTCAGAAGTGAACCGACTATAGAGTAGTGCTCTATATGCACATACTCTGTAATTTGAACTCAAACTAATTAAAATACAATAATAATTATATACAGTCAATCGTCCAATAACGCCACCTCTAAAAGGAAGCCATTTATCAGGAACGTCTTTCTGAAAACCATAGGAATAACTTTCAAACAACGGCCGCTGTTTATGCTTCATCAATGACCGTTGTTCAGAGACTTGACTATATTTATATTTTAAATAAACTAATATATAACATATCGATTAAGACCAGTCATCCAGGTCATATATTTCTGAAAATCTTAAAAATTCAATCAAAAGAGGAAAAGTACGATTATTAAAATACAGTACATGTAACTAACGAAAATAATTCAATTTCTATAGAAGTGAGAGAGAGTGAACCCAAAATTTAAATCTATATTTTCAGTTAAGATAAGCGCGGAATTTTAAATGGAAACGTGTGTTTTCGTTTTATCTTCAATACTTTAGAGATAAGAAGTCTTGGACTAGTGATCTGAATCAATCTGTATGTACTGTATATGTGTAGCCAATCAGGTTTAATAAAACTCAGCTATATATCTCTATAACTGAATTACAGTAAATTTAAATATCTGCAATCTATAATATACAAGGTAAGCAAAAGAAATTTTATTTTCCTTAAAATCAATATCTAGATTTTGTTAGATATATACTTTTTGAGATAGGCAAATAGTTTAAAGTGATACCTAGAGTAGTATATATCACATATAGAGTAGTATAAAACATAATTTGTATAGTGTAGTATAATATATGAGGGCATGTTTTATATGAGTTTTAACTTTATATAAAATATGCTCTCATATATTATATAACACTATACAAATATATTTTAATTCTATATATGACTTGTCTCATGTAATTATACAATTTCAGAATTTCTATAGAGCATATTCCAGAGCCGTCGAGACGGGAGAGTTGGGGATTTGAGTTTCTAGTCATTCATACATGTATAATTAATGTTATATTTTATTAAAAAAGTAAAATATTTAAGACTGCTTTTTGTTAATAAAGAAACGTTATACGTATTTCATTTGTTCAAAAATAAATAAATAGCGAAAGGAGCTTGCGCTACCCGCGGACCATGTACTACCCCTGCATGTTCTACAACTTAATAAATTGAGGTGAATAGCATTTTTTATCATATATCTTTGTTAGCTTACATCTTTCATTTTATATTCTCATAAACTTTTAATAATTCCGTTGAAAACAATATAACTTTTACACTTTCTATGACTTTAGAAAATAATTTTTTAGTTTTTTTAATTCTAAATTGGAGAGAACCGCACTGTTGATAATTCCTTTCTTTATTTATTCTTCTGAAACAGAAGATAGAACTAACGCATGACTCGATGAAATAATGGTTGCATATGATTTTACCATAATGAAATGCATATTATTGTAAAATCTTAATAAACTGGTTGCATCGGGTCGTTTTGGTTCTGTCTTCTATTTCAGAAAAATAAATAAACGAGCAATTATTTATTGTAACATCATCACAATTCCGTGTTTCAATTTTTAATCATATTTTTAATTTATTTAATTTAAAATATATGCTCTTCCCACCTCAAATTGGTAGTGGTTGACCCCTGTACATCATACATTTCCTTTAACAATAAAGTCGTGCCGATCATCTATATAGCACCTTTCAGGGGAAAATGTTTGAATTGAAATAAAATAACTCTCGTTTTTTCATTGAAAGTTTGTATATAGTTGCTCTGGGCCTACTCTCCCTAAGGTTTCCAAATCTTGTCTCGTCTTTCATTCATCTAACTCCATTCTTAAGATTAAGGAAGGACAGACAGACAGGCGAATGACAGGGAGAATTTAAAGTCTACACTTTTTTTAAACTGTTGCCTAATAACTTTTTACACAGTTATTTTCTATGTGAACAGTTAATGAAATATTTAATTTAAAAAGTATTTTTGCGAATGTGATTTACAGTAGAGGCGTTAGAATATACGGTATGAATTTTATGAATAATGTAAAGCAAAGAAGTGAACGGAATTTGAGACAATTGATCCTTTGTAGCATTTGATTGAGAACAACGACATTATCTCTCTCAATAAATATTAGTTTTAAATTGTCGTAATGTAATTAATAACTCGTAATTGTGAATAACATTAATTTTCAGAATGTTTTTATTATTTTACTGTTTAAATTTCATAAAATTTGACATTTTTATTAGGACTTGATTTAGAATCCCAATAAATATTTCAAAGTTAAAAATAAATTCATAAAATATCATTGTTTGAAATTAAAAAAAAAAAAGAATACAAGTTTAGTAGATTCCGTTTTTAAGATTTAACTGATTCCTCGAACTAATCATCGTTTAAGCAAGCTGTCGTAAATCCATCTTTAATTTTCCATAGGATCAAGTGTAATAAGTTGAAGTTCTATATACTTTAGTAAAGTGTAATAACACTTTACTATATAGAAATAGTCAACAAATCGTATTTAAAATTTAAAATGTAATCATACAATCATAACACAAAATCTATGCAAGTAAGTGTCATAAAGTGGAGTGTATTATACAGTAAGATCTGAGAAAACCGGAATTGTATGGAACTCCGAAATCTTTCTAGCTTAAACAGGTTTTTTTCCGTCTTAGACGAGCTGCAACAAGAAAATGGTCATTGCTTCAAAATGTGAACATACTTTCGTTTTATGAAGTTTCAATCTTAACATAATATTAACTATATTTATTGAAATTATCTTAAAATAAAGGAAAATTGACGCAGAAAACAAAATATGTTAAACATTCATATACACTACACAGTAGGTCTATATTCTCAACGGAAAAAAGAATTAATAATATGTATATGAATTAATAACAGAAATAATTTATATCATATAGCTCTCTGCGTCTTCCAGCTTCAGCTTTAAGGCTGGATATTTTGTGTGGAAAAATTAATGCTAATGCCGAAATCAATACTATTTTCCTGTTTTCACAAACTTCTGCCTTAGGAAGGTTGCGCCTCTTGCGGGTTTTACTGTTTATTACAATGTGTAATATATGAATGAGCACTAACAAAACTATAAAATAAAAAAAACTTAATAGATAAAACTTTTATAAAATTTTGAACGTAAATTCCACAATTGTAAACTGAATAAAATTTGTTTGAAAAGTTAAATATTAATTAATAAATTAGAAAGGAGACAAATATTTAATTTCTGTTGATTTATATAATTTTGGTAAAAATACTTTGACCACTTTAGCCTTATTTCTCTTACTAAATTACTTCTCTTACACAATTATTTCTCTTACTAAAATGTAATTTATATTAATTTGTGAAATTATTTTGATGGACATATCCTTAGCAATTATCATTATTACTAATCATTATTTCTTGGTAGTATTATTTAATATCTTATTTTTTGAAATTCTGAACATTTAATAACATATAATATAAATTTCAAGACATTTTATAATATAAAACTTCAAAAATATGCAATATTATATGTTATATTAATATTATAACAATTTTAAACCATATTTTAAAACAAATTTAGAATAAAACATCTTGCATATAATGTCAATAAAATATTAAAGAATATAAACAATGAAAGCTTATTTACATTTTATTAATAAATATTTTAAACTATATTTATAATAAGCCTGTTAACTTTCTATCAAAGAGCTTAGATGCTGTTTATATTAAAAATTACTCTGACAGTTTACTTTAAAAATGCTTCTTAAAGCTTTTTAATTTAATTTAATTTTAATATAATTGAAAAACACTTGTTTTGTAAACTATACAGCATTTTTTAATTTTAGTTTTATACAAACACTCGTTTAAAAATTATAATTAAACTAAATTAACTTTAAATTAAAAATACTTTAAAATTTTTTTTAAAATTTACTTTCTTAAAATAATTCATGTAAATTTGAAATCAAATACTTTGAAATTTGATTTATAATTCGTTAATTTTAAAAACAAATATAATTTACAACATCTATATTAATTATAAACAAAGCATAGGATCAAGGTTAAGAATTATAAATATAATTATTTTATCATGATTTATAATGTGGCTAATTAATAAATTATTTATTAAACAAACTACAACTGACCTAATTCCTTTACTACATTCAGCATTTAAAATCATTCAACATCACATTCACGCACCAATTCGAAACGTGACCTTTATTCAAACTATTGTTACAAATTTTTCCATTTAAAAAGTAGGAAGATTGGGATATAAAACAGTACTTTATATCCCAATCTTTCCATTTTTTTTCTTTTAAATATGGAAAATCACAGAATAGTTGCTAGCACGAAGTAACGACAGGAAATTAAATGCAAGTAATAGTATAAAGTGAAAATATTATGTTTCATCATTAAGGAAGATCAATATTCGATCTTTACATTGATAACATAAATTAACAAGATAAGTATATAAATGGTTTAAAAAGTATTGATTTCTCTTCTTATATCAAATATCATTGCAATAACGAAGGAATTACAGGGATAAAAACAGTAAGTATAATATAAATTTTACATTATAAATTAATTTTTTGTTAATACTGTATATTTAACTTATTAAATTAAATATCAATTGGGTTTATTTAGCTTTAATACAGATAATAATCTATATATTTACAATTATTTTGTATTTATATTTATATTATGGGTACTTCTACTTTCTATACGTAATTCTAAAGTATTAATTACAGTAAAAATTGTTTAAATTATATTAATAAATTAGCAAAGCGAATATTTATTGTAATATATTAATCATTTTTATTAAAAATTTATTTTAATTAAATACTTTCAATTTTTAACATAAAAATATTTTAAACTTTCGTTTAATATAATTATTGACGTAGGAAACTAACAAGATTAGATTTTTTTAATATATAGCTAAATAAATAGAATTCTACTGGATCTATTTAAATCTTTCGTATATAAAATTTTGCTATTAATAACTAAAATATCTGTAATATTTTGAAAATAATTTAATTACAGTATTATTAATAAAAATGGCAAAATTAATATTATTTCTTATTCCTATCGCGTTTCATATATGAAATTCTTTATACTGTAATTATATATAGGCCTATATGTATTTTTTGTTCTATAATTTAATTCTTTATATTTCATTTAAAGAAGGCAATTACAATATAATATATTTTATATATTATGTTGTAATATTGTAATGATACATTATTTTATTAAAAAATGTAATTTCATTTTGTAATGATTATTTTCATTATTGTCATTATAATTACGACAAAATTAATTTCATTTTGTCATAATTTTGATGAAATAACGTGTAATATATGTGTAATGTAATATAATATAAAAGTATAAATATATTATACCTTTAGTAGCTATAACAAAAACTATATCAATTGAAGAAGACGATTCAGTCGTGTTTGATGCAATTAAAGTGTACATCGAAGTAAAATATCGATAGAACCTGTTGTTCTTACTACTTCAAGATAATTTGATAAACGTTCTTCATCTTTTGGTAATTTGGCGTATATGAACATGTTATATATCCTATTAAAGTATGTGATAAGTAGAATAAGATATAGGTACTGATATTTTCAGGTAATGTGCATTTATTTATATTCCAGTTATATGCATTATATCTATTAGTAAAATACTGATGGAAAGCGCGGGTTAACAAGAGTTCTAAATAAGACCCCTCATTGATGAACCAAATAAGGCCGATGGGCCTGATCTTATAATAAATTTTCTTGCATGCGATTTGTTATTATAAGCCTCATAAACACATTCTGTAAGATACAGTAATGTAGGCTATATAATAATAATCATCATCATCAACTTGAAGTTACCAGAAGAAAGGCTCAGAGTATGAACCTGGATATGGCTGCAAAGATCAATAAATGTGTTATTAGAGATTATTTTGATAAGCTGAAAGATGTATTGGCCCGGTTAGATATTTTCGACAAACCTTATCTACTATACAATATAGACGGGAAAGGCTGTAGACTCACTCTCTATACACAGCAAAATGTGTATGAAACGAAAGGAGTAAAAAGAGTGCGTCTTGTAGCATCTGAATACGGTGAAAACGTGTTTATTGTCTCGTGTGGAAAGGCACTGAGTCAAGTCATACCCTCCTATGATTATTTTCGAAGAGTAAAGATTAAATCATGAATGGAAGAATAATCTTCCACCTGGCAAAGAGATTGAGATGACTGAGAAAAAATTAATGATCACAGCAACTGTCATGAAAAGGGTTTATCATTTTGCGAAACCCATCATAGTTCTTTGTAGTTGGACCTAGTGCAAAAAGTAATGAGAAAAGAAAGTTGGTTCTGTTATTCATCCAGAGCAGATCGAATTGCTGATTCGACATGATACTGTATGTACTGTACAGTGTTCAAAATATGTTCATGAAGAGTGCATTGGACTTACGGCTAAAAACAAAATATCCAGTTTTATTTATCCAAAATGTGATTTTTAAGCTACCTCTTATATTTTATTGGGTTTAAATACATTTATTTTAGTTTAATTAGTTATTACTTTTTACCTTAATTAATAAATTATTTCTTTACGTATGTGCCCTATTCGAAAAGTTATTTCGAATAGGGGTATTTGGAACCCCTATTCGAAATAACTTTTCGAATGATGCTAACTTTACTTTCTCAATTCTCCAAGTATACATTTTACAGTATTTTGCAGTACAACTTTCAGACATTTTCGTCTAATAGTGAAAATACAAAACGTCTTAAAACGTTAGGTGAGCCTTATTTGGCGAATGTATCTTATTCAATTTTTTTCTAAATTTTTATAATTAATTTAATTTTCTAATTTGTATTTCATTTAAAAATGTATAAATACATTTAAAGAATGTAAAGAATCTATTTGAATACATAAAATTCAAAACGAGATAAGCCACCATACTGAGGAATGCAAATAATATCGGATTCAGTTTGTTTTACTGTGAACTATCGGAATGAACTCCAAAACAAGTTGATAGTATAAGTAAAGGTATCAGGAAATGACGATTGTTATTTTCGTTTAGTTGCAAAACGGTTTAAGTCTTTGACTTTTGAAAAGCATTTCGAAATTTTGAAACCACATATTTCAGTTCAAGAAATATTTTATAGAGCTGCGAGTCACTGTACTCTACATTCAAGCTTGAAGGACGACAAATCTAAATTTTATGTATATCTTGAAAACATCGCAAAGATGGGACCAATTGGGAGGTGCACGTTTTTTCGATACATTAATAAAGAAAAAAATCCACTCGAAGTGAATGAGTTGCATCTCTCTGCTGATGGACAAAACAAAAACAATTTACTTGTTCGTCTCCAGCTAACCACTAGCTTGACCACTAAAGGAATTTAATGAGTGTGATAGTACTTTTCAGTACGAGGCCTCTCTTATCGTCTCTGCAACAGGAATTTCGGAATAATTATAAGATAAACAAAACGAGCTGATTGAGTTTACGTTCCGGAAGAATATATGTAGATAATATAGACTGCAAGGAAAGCAAATTCATGTTTATTAAAGAGGGTGGAAACAGTTGGTAGTTTGCAAGTGAAAGGATGATGGCCAAAATTTTTCAAAAATAGAAAAAAAAAACTGTTTTCATCATGTTATGAGGGAAAGGCAGAAGGAAATGCACTTTTCTATCTGTCGGTACGTAATTCTTGCTAGTTCCTTCAATCACAGGGAAGTGACTGTTGCATAGGAGTCACTTTCTTCAATTTTTTAAAGGCACAGAAGAATTCCAATTTAACTGTGACACTTCCTTAATAAGATAAGCTCCCTGTCAAAACGATAAAAGATACTCTAAAAGAAGTGCGTTACGTGGATTCCGCGCATATAGAGTTCTGTGACAACATCCTAAGGTGAAAGACAGAGAAAGTGAAGAGAAGGAGAAGATCTGACTAATTTTTTCTTTGTATGTATCTGTAGATTAATAAAACGTTAAAAAAATCTAGTATCAGTGCCTACAAAATTACATGAGTTTCAAAACGAGATATGCCAATGACCTTTCCTTCACCCTGAACATAGAGTAAATTGACTAATCTCAACGAGTAAGTATTCTGAGAAGGATAAGCAATAATGATTCATCAATAGCTCGAATTTATTTAAAATTATCCAAGACAAATAGTTTTTTTTTCCCCAAAACATTGTTACAGGGGATAAAAATATTAATAAAAATTTAAGTAAAATTAAAATACGATCATTTTATATATCTTGCATTTTTTTGTTTGCCATTTATTTAGTTATTATAAACATACAAAATGCAATAGACAAAATACAAAATACAAATGCATGAAAAGTCAATAGAATTCATACGTTACTTTAAAATAACAAAAAGTAATATACTGTATTTAATTTATACATATAAAAGTTTATACATATACATGTATAAACTTTTTCGTCAATTCAGTGTCAGGCACATTGAATTGTTAGCTAGCAGAACAATTGTTAGCCACAGCTAACCGAAAGGATCTTGTGTTTTGTTGGATTTCAACTTTACATATGCTATACAAAGAAATTTTATAATCCAATTTCGTGGGAGCATGAATATATTTTATGTAGTTCAGACTATAAGTAACTTTCGATAGCCATTAAATTCCAATTTTTAATTCTAAATTAACTTTTTCTATTTAATGCTTTATCCTGTGGGTACGGCGGGTGGTCTGCTAATATATTTACAGAATAATCATTTTTTCCAAATTTTATCACTTTATTCTAATTGTATATAAGTTTATATAGTTTATAAATATATATTAATTNACTAACTCCTGTGCCTTTTGTCGAAAACTTCTAAAATTTTGCAGTGAGGTTTGTGTATTAGAAGGTTAATATTATTAAATTATGAAGTTTAAAGGTCAAGAGGATAGGCAGATAGAGCGGACACATGTGTCGTATCTCGAGTGGGATTGGACTTAATAAAGATTTTACTCGTTATTAGCATTAACAATTTTTTAAAAAATAAAACTCATCTCTACCCTCAAAATTAAGCTTTTACATTTTTTAATGATTAACAATATAGGCCTACGCTCCTCAAAAGCGAAACTGCAAGACCACAAAGTAATGCACGTAGCCACCTGAAAATTCCAGGACCGGTAGAGGTGAGAAAGGTGTGCAAATGATTAAGTTTGCGTACACCGAGTCATGTGGTACTCAGTTTCGGGCTATAAAAATTAGCAGCCCGGACCGGGTCGTAAATGCTATCAGTGACGGTTTGTCGCAGCCGAACTTAGATGACAGCGAGCTGAATACCACCAGTTAATGGCTGGGGAACGAGACAGTATCCTGGAGCTGCGCAATTTCGGTTTGTAGATGCGGGCAGTTTCCACGCGTATTGGCACAGCTTGAGTACTATCCAGCAATGTGTGACCCGATGGATTCAGGAACGTCTGAGAATATGCTGAAGAGGGAACAGATCGCACAGGCGAACGACAGAGCGCACAGACCAGCAGATTCGGGACCTGTTCGCCACGGCACGTGACATCTGAAACTGCTCGTTGCCGTCAACGAGTGCATTTGTGTCCATCCAAACCATTCACAATAGGTTGCATGAAGTCGGGCTACATGCATGACAACCAGCAAGGAGGAATGCCATTAATCGCACCACAGAGGGCTGTACGCCTGGCGTGGTGTTGTCGTCATCACAACTGGACCACTGAATGGCATCGGGTATTGTTTACGGATGAATCCTGCTTCTATCTGTGAAGGAATGACAATCATCGATGGGTGTGGCAGTATCCTGGGGAACACTATGTGCCAGCCTTTTCGCCAAGCATCACACCAGCCTCACACTGGACACCACGGTTCGGGGTGGCATCATGTTCTATTGACAGACAGCCCTGGTGCACATTTCTTGTACTCTGACAGTGAATCAGTACGTCACACAAATTGTGGGGCCTGTGGTTCGGTCACTGGTGCAACATGCACTCGACACAGTGTTCCATACGACAACGTCCGGGCACGCGTTGCATGAACAACTCTCACAAGCCTGAACGGAATTCACATCCTTTCCTGGCTGGCAGTTTTGCCGGATCTCTCTCCATCGAACACCTGTGGGACCTTGTCTGATGTGAGGTGCACCAGGGATCATTGCCACATACTGTAAACAACATGTGCATCACATTGGACACAGCTTGGAAAGGGATACCTCAGACAACCATTAATTGCTTCATTGATAGTATGCTTTGCCTTATAGCAACCTGTATAGCTGTCCATGGGGCCATATTCATTACTGAATAAACAGGTGTCAGTTGCATATCTTCGTTAGTTCTTTTAGTGATTTGCATATCTCTGTCACCTCTGTGGTCTTGAGATTTGCATATGCATTCCTTTATGGTGTTGCAATTTCACTTTTGAGAAGTGTAAAAAACTTTTTAACTTCAAATCATCAAAGTCACATTTCGTTTATAAGTATGAGTACCTTTGTTGCAACACTGACACGTTAATTTTCCACCAAATTTCGAGTAATCCACTAACTCAAAAAGACTGATAACACTGAATTAGAATGTTCAGATGGTCCAAAAGTCCATTAAATGAGATATATTTCAAATGTTATTTTACGATTCCTAACTGTTATATCATTCTTAAAATAATCTCAAAAATATATCTTGGTTGGCTTACCAGTGACTAAATGAATACAACTACTGAACACTTATAGTTGGTCCCAGATCGTACAAGAGCAAAGGACTGATCGTGTGGGATTCTTCAATGTCTATCACTTAAATAGTAAGTAGATTCCCACAGAAAACCCTTCCGAGAGGCAGATCACCTTCGTTTTGCATTGCCTTATCCAAACCTATATCTTGATTGACCAACTTTTGAGCCACTCTGTACAATTCAATTTCTAAAATTTCATAATCAATAAATTAGAATATACAGAATAGCACAAAAGTCAGTTAACTCACGCATATTTTAGATTATTACTTTAAAACTTCAAACTTTTTCACTGTTCTTAAAATTATCTCGGTTATCTGACTTTTGGCCATATATATATTCAATTAACTAGAGTAACTTATCAAAGTTATAATGATGTTCTATATAAAATGATGGCAAATAAATAAAATTTATCATTGATGCAATTTTAAATTAATATTTATCACCTTTTTTGATGTAATCAGGTCATATAAATTATAAAATAATAAAGAATGATGGATTTTATAGAATATAATCTATTATTCTTTATTATTTTTATATTTAGATCACTTTTATAAATATTCAGTTAAAATAGAAAATATAAATTAAACTATTGTAATATATGAAATTAGAACGGCTGAATTTATAAATTGAAATTTTATTTTAGAAAAATACACATACATGTACAGTACTGTACAGTACAGTACATATACGGTATGTTATTGCTTATTGAAGCAAAAACTAAACAATAATATTAATTTTCATCTTAAATATAAAGTCTAAAAGACATTCGAAACAGAAATTTAGTTTTTATAAAAATTTTAGAAATTTAAGCAGTATGATATTTAATTTTTCTATAATTCTACATATTCTTTTACGTGTAATTGTTTTTGTTTATTTAAAAAACACGTAATAGAAAATGTGCCAGACTTTTGTTATGTGATTCGATATTTCATTTTTTAAATTTAATTTAATTTTATTTTATTATTAAAACAGTTTCTAAGTTTTATATAAAAACCTATTAATGTTAGAATCTTTATATAAAAAGGTCCTAACATTAATTTGGAAATTCAAAAAGTGATTCTTTTGTACAGACTCTTTAAGGCATTGTAGATAATATAACTATCAATAGACAGTTAAACAAAAGTACAGTATGTGTTGTCCAATCCTCTTAATTGGCCATATTATTATATTAATATTTAATATATTATTATTTGCTTGTACGGTTAATCAAGAATTACAGCAGAAATGACGTGAAATTGTTTGTCATTTCTGTTGTAATTTTCAATTCATCTTGAAACTAAACAGAATTACTATTTGATGCTCTTTTAGTGTAACAATTTGCTTAACCCTTTCCACCACGTAAGCATTAACAAGTAAGAGAATTCTATATTCAACCCATTATGGGTTTGGCCAGATCTTTAATGGATGGCCGGGAATGTGAAGTTTGGGATTTGAATATCTGGGACCAACTTCCTATAAAAAAATCGTTGGATTTCTTGCCCGGATTCGACCTCCTTGTCTTCTAGAGCGATAGGCTGACGCTTTTCCACCTCGACTATCTGACCATCGGACGCAACAATTAGCATACGTTCTTTCATGTTATTGTATAAAATTTGTGATCAAAAGTACTTTTCTGATCTTAAAAAGATTGGTTATTACTTCACAGAGAAACTGTTTCAGATTAAAAATTTGATTGTTCTATTTTGAACAATAATATTACAGTATTTACACATATGAGAGAAAATCTTCGTAATTGCTATACAAGACTCTCTAAACAAGTAGTCTTGAATTATTTGCACAGAAACGTAATATCTATCATTCTATGGATGATTATTTTATTTGTAATAACCGCAAATTTTTACCATTCATTATGAGCTGATGAAACATTTACAGTATCTTCAATCTGTTATTGAACAACACAGGAGAGAATGCTATTTTCTGGAAAGTGTTGCAAAGATTTATGGCATTCAGAGAGCATCTTATGAAATTCGACTTCTGCACGTCAAATATATCAGTAGTCGATGGAATAATTACGAAATGATTGTTCTAAGTGAAATAGCAAAGTTTCTGTTTGAAGAATATTATTTGTGAGCGAAATTATTTCAGGGATGTGGTCGCATAATAAATGTTAGCTACATTAACTGCAATGTGCCAGGGTTCACATTAATTGATCAATCATCCAATTAATACTTGTTCAGCACTTTTTACTATTTTTTACATGAGATAAATAAATTATTGCTATTTTCTTCAGAAAAATTATGTAGTATTTTTACTTAAACATATTAGAAACTGTCGTATATTATATAAAAGTATGGTGTTCTACAAATTATATAATTACCACATCAACGATTATCAACAATTTTATAAAAATATATAGCAACCAAAATTTTTCAAATATTCTTTAAGAGTAAACTTTGTGAAAGGTTCGATAATATCATAAAATTCAGTTACGTTTGTATAGTAGCGATCCCAACTTTACCATACAAACGTGAGTTGCCATACTGAAAGGAGGATGGGAGGACAATATAATTTAATAGAGGACTGTCATCCCAAATGGAAGACGTTCGGTAACTCTAGTGTATGGTCTTTCATTCGATCAGTGGCATAGCCAGGTTTTCATGTGAGGGAAAGCATAATGAAATTATTAATAAAAATGACTGAAAAATAAAAATAAAAATGATATATAAAAAAGAAAATAAACATAACAATTTGGAGTTCAAAAGGGAAAAGTACAGTATCGGAAGATTTTGATATACTCCTTAGTACAGTATAAAGTCAATAAAGTAAAAAACGATTTAGATTAATTATTTGTTTCTTAGACATTCGTAAAGCATTTATTTTTGTGAATTTAGAGATATTGTTTGTTAAATGATAGGCTTCGAAATTTCGCTTATTATAATAAACGCATAGTTTACAAACTTTTTCATACGTCGAAAAAAAGTACGAACTGTTTTACTTTTGAAAAAGGTCTACAGCAGGATGACCCACTAAGTCCTATACTGTTTATTTTATACTTGAACGATTTAGCAAATGACTATGATGAAGTGATAGAAGATAAATTGAGGTTAGTACATAAAGATATTCACGTTTTACTACATACGGATGATATCGTTTTGTTGGCCACAAATACGATTGATATGCAAAGCAAAATAAACATGTTAATGAAATGCACTACAAGAATGATCTAACAATTAACGAAAATAAAAATAAATAAATTATATTTTGTAAAGGCAAAAGGCAACTTAAAGGAGACAAATTTTTGTGGGTAACTCTCGAATGGAGATATTTAAAGAGATTGTATATCTCGAAATCAGTATAACAATTCCTTGACTTTTGAAAATCATATGATAAAAATGAGAAAGAAATTATGATTAAACATAAAAGAAATAATATAATTAAGATGTTTATTAAAACTTTTCAGTATTTTTCTTCATAAAATATGTAGTATTTTGATTGATTCAATATTATTCAATTGAGTTCCATTATGGGTGTACTTCAATTTATTAAATTATCTAAAATACATACTATATTATAAATAATTATTTAGTTTAGTTAGATCGGTTCTATATTATAACGTTAAAGAGGGATTTTGACTTGAAGACATTAGAATCAGAGCATTAAAAGATAAACTCTTAATTTTGTACATTAAGAATGTTGAACAGTCTTTAGTATAATTTGGCTTTTACATGAAAAAAAGGAATTAAGTTTTAAAAGATTAAATTGAGACGTATATCTGAGTGCAATATTTATTGGGTTATTCTTTTGGATAATTGAAAGATCCCGAAAATACAAGTATTGTAATTACATCAAAGAAGTTTTTTTAATTTTCAAGACAATTTACATCGAGAATAGACTAAAATTAGACGCCAAATTTCACATATAATATCCATTGTTATATTATACATACAGATGAAATTTCACATATAATATCCATTGTTATATTATACATACAGATGAAATCTAAACTTCCAATGTCAATTGGAAGTTTAGATTTCATCTTAGATCACTTTTATAAATATTCAGTTAAAATAGAAAATATAAATTAAACTATTGTAATATATGAAATTAGAACGGCTGAATTTATAAATTGAAATTTTATTTTAGAAAAATACACATACATGTACAGTACTGTACAGTACAGTACATATACGGTATGTTATTGCTTATTGAAGCAAAAACTAAACAATAATATTAATTTTCATCTTAAATATAAAGTCTAAAAGACATTCGAAACAGAAATTTAGTTTTTATAAAAATTTTAGAAATTTAAGCAGTATGATATTTAATTTTTCTATAATTCTACATATTCTTTTACGTGTAATTGTTTTTGTTTATTTAAAAAACACGTAATAGAAAATGTGCCAGACTTTTGTTATGTGATTCGATATTTCATTTTTTAAATTTAATTTAATTTAATTTTATTATTAAAACAGTTTCTAAGTTTTATATAAAAACCTATTAATGTTAGAATCTTTATATAAAAAGGTCCTAACATTAATTTGGAAATTCAAAAAGTGATTCTTTTGTACAGACTCTTTAAGGCATTGTAGATAATATAACTATCAATAGACAGTTAAACAAAAGTACAGTATGTGTTGTCCAATCCTCTTAATTGGCCATATTATTATATTAATATTTAATATATTATTATTTGCTTGTACGGTTAATCAAGAATTACAGCAGAAATGACGTGAAATTGTTTGTCATTTCTGTTGTAATTTTCAATTCATCTTGAAACTAAACAGAATTACTATTTGATGCTCTTTTAGTGTAACAATTTGCNGCTATTTCAGATATATATATATCTGAAATAGCTTTTTCCTTTTTATGCCATAGGCACCAAATTTTGTAGCTATTTCAGATATATATATATACACATCTGAAATAGCTTTTACCTTTTTCCAAATATATATATATTTGTAGTAGCTTTTTACTTTTTACGCTATATATATAGGCCTATAAGTTATCAATAAATCAAATTTCAAGTTGTTTTTTCCGAATTATATGTAGTTATCATTGATTTAATAAAATGAAAAGATATTGTTATCTTTGATCAATAGGAGGAAAAAAACTAACAGTTCTAGATTTGGTTGCTAGGTGTTCCAAGTAAGCTTCACTTCTGGTAAGTGTCTTCTATCATTGCTATTTTTCTACATATTGTAGTGTATGATCCCTGGACAAGTAATGTACCTACAACACGTTAGAAAGTTGTTATTTTAATTTATAAGTACTTCTTTAATCTTCAATTTACTCTACAGAGTACCGTTAATGAACCTGTAGAAGTTACTGTAACCACGTTTAATAAACACACCAGTTACATTAAGCTGCAATCATGTGAAGCGTGTCGCATGATCACCTGCTTATTTCAATAGCAATAGTGATAGGAGTTACTCAAAGCTGATTAAGGATAACTTATTTTGAAACATTTGCAGGTTGTGTTGCTTGAATTCAAACATGAACCGCCATTTATTTGCAGTCATTACTTCTTAAGGAAGCAAAGGGAACCTACATACTTATTACATTGTTATTACCTTCAGTATTGACTTCATACTTTCGAGTATTTGCTTAATTTTTTGGAAAATTAATTTTTTGCTTAAGTTCGTGCAGCAACGCAGGATTATTTGGCACATCATGAAAAGGTAAGTCTAGATTTTTGTTGAAGGAAACCATAATAGATACACAAGAATTAGATGGCATGCTATATCGTTGTTACGAGAAAACAACGTCACAAATGCAAAACAAAAAAATACCATGAGATACAAAGCAAATATTACTTATAAATAACCAAAATATGCTAACAATTGCTTTATTCAATGTCTCAAGCGTTTTAATTAATTTTTACTTTCCCGGCTGTTATACAGTATATAACAGTGTAAAAGTATGGCAAAAAAATGACTCCCCAAGAATTTTGCATTTTTTGATTCTTTGACTCTTTGAGAACTTCGAAACCTCAAGATATGCAAAAAAAAAAATAGTCGAGACTTTTTGCTGTATGTATATATGTTAGTGTGTTTGGTTACCACGATTTTGCTTACACATTTTAAAACTAACTCCTGTGCCTTTTGTCGAAAACTTCTAAAATTTTGCAGTGAGGTTTGTGTATTAGAAGGTTAATATTATTAAATTATGAAGTTTAAAGGTCAAGAGGATAGGCAGATAGAGCGGACACATGTGTCGTATCTCGAGTGGGATTGGACTTAATAAAGATTTTACTCGTTATTAGCATTAACAATTTTTTAAAAAATAAAACTCATCTCTACCCTCAAAATTAAGCTTTTACATTTTTTAATGATTAACAATATAGGCCTACGCTCCTCAAAAGCGAAACTGCAAGACCACAAAGTAATGCACGTAGCCACCTGAAAATTCCAGGACCGGTAGAGGTGAGAAAGGTGTGCAAATGATTAAGTTTGCGTACACCGAGTCATGTGGTACTCAGTTTCGGGCTATAAAAATTAGCAGCCCGGACCGGGTCGTAAATGCTATCAGTGACGGTTTGTCGCAGCCGAACTTAGATGACAGCGAGCTGAATACCACCAGTTAATGGCTGGGGAACGAGACAGTATCCTGGAGCTGCGCAATTTCGGTTTGTAGATGCGGGCAGTTTCCACGCGTATTGGCACAGCTTGAGTACTATCCAGCAATGTGTGACCCGATGGATTCAGGAACGTCTGAGAATATGCTGAAGAGGGAACAGATCGCACAGGCGAACGACAGAGCGCACAGACCAGCAGATTCGGGACCTGTTCGCCACGGCACGTGACATCTGAAACTGCTCGTTGCCGTCAACGAGTGCATTTGTGTCCATCCAAACCATTCACAATAGGTTGCATGAAGTCGGGCTACATGCATGACAACCAGCAAGGAGGAGTGCCATTAATCGCACCACAGAGGGCTGTACGCCTGGCGTGGTGTTGTCGTCATCACAACTGGACCACTGAATGGCATCGGGTATTGTTTACGGATGAATCCTGCTTCTATCTGTGAAGGAATGACAATCATCGATGGGTGTGGCAGTATCCTGGGGAACACTATGTGCCAGCCTTTTCGCCAAGCATCACACCAGCCTCACACTGGACACCACGGTTCGGGGTGGCATCATGTTCTATTGACAGACAGCCCTGGTGCACATTTCTTGTACTCTGACAGTGAATCAGTACGTCACACAAATTGTGGGGCCTGTGGTTCGGTCACTGGTGCAACATGCACTCGACACAGTGTTCCATACGACAACGTCCGGGCACGCGTTGCATGAACAACTCTCACAAGCCTGAATGGAATTCACATCCTTTCCTGGCTGGCAGTTTTGCCGGATCTCTCTCCATCGAACACCTGTGGGACCTTGTCTGATGTGAGGTGCACCAGGGATCATTGCCACATACTGTAAACAACATGTGCATCACATTGGACACAGCTTGGAAAGGGATACCTCAGACAACCATTAATTGCTTCATTGATAGTATGCTTTGCCTTATAGCAACCTGTATAGCTGTCCATGGGGCCATATTCATTACTGAATAAACAGGTGTCAGTTGCATATCTTCGTTAGTTCTTTTAGTGATTTGCATATCTCTGTCACCTCTGTGGTCTTGAGATTTGCATATGCATTCCTTTATGGTGTTGCAATTTCACTTTTGAGAAGTGTAAAAAACTTTTTAAAACAATCTCATGACAGATAGCGCCACACACAAATTTAAAATTTGATTGGTAATATTATGCAATTCGTTGTTGGAATTTTTAATTATATTATGAATAATTAATATTTTTTGTATCTCCTGGAAAATTAATTCTTTTTTGCATTTGATGTATGATCGTTTTTCTAGAGTAGGCACCGTTATCAGAAAGTACATTAGAGATCCGTAGATCAACACGTCTAAATTTAAGCTATTTTTGCCTTACCAAGTATTTTAACACTATTTTAATTTACTAATAAAATTATAAGGTAATGCGTGTACTTACATTATTAATTTCAGCGATTAATTTAAATCGAATATTTGAAGAGGCGCGAAGCCTCTTCTATGTTCTACTACTTACGAAATTGCTGGCCGGATGGTCAAGCGGTTAACGTGGCAGCCCACCGTTCTGAGGACCCGGGATCAAATTCGGACTGGGTCGAAAAATCCCCAGGAAATTTTCGGGGGTGATCCGACCGGATATGTCGGTCGCCTCATTGTGTGCCTGGCTGAACCCATAACGGACTTGCTAAAAGAGGCCCTTTTAGTACCTACAGGGCAGAAAGAATTTTAAAAAACTTACATAATTGCGTTCGTTCTCAAAATTTGATCGATCGATTTTAATTAAACATTGTCATTTTCTACTAATTGCTATGAAGAATCCAAAAATGTAATATAAATGAGGGTCCATGACTTCGTTTTCGAGGTACAATGGCGACGAAATACAATGTCTATTCTCCCTGATGTTATTGTGGGCATATAACGAAATTTAGGAAACTAAACTTTGAAAAAATAGCACATTGCGCGCGCCTAAAGGAAAATGGACGCGAAAAGCGAACACAAGAACAAAGCAATAGAAGTTGCTTTGAAGAAAGCAACGCGGATTGCTTTGTTGTTGGATGGCCTCTGCATGGCTGCAAATGCAAGGATCGTCTTTCTCGTGCCTGGATAGTGCAAAGATTGCCTCTCCTATGGCTGGCAAGTACAAGAATCGCCTCTTTCTTTCCAGCTTCGCCTCACTAGCCATGCAATATCCCAGTAAGTAAACTTTATATCAAGCTGCGTGTTATAACTGGTGTGTTTATTATACTTGATTAACAGTAACTTCTAGAGATTCTTTAAATTAATTTAACAGTACATAGAACTATAAAGTAGGTTAAAAGTAAATAAATACTTGAAAGTTACAATAATGACTTTCCACATCCTGCAAGTGCGTGACTCACTAAAGGCAGAACGTGACAAAACATCAATTACAGAAGATACTAAACAGGAAATGAAGCATACTTGAAACAACATCTAGCGATCAATTTAGAACTGTTCGTTTTTCCTCCTATTGGCATGTATGACCGTGGTCATTTTAAATTCGAAATGAATGAGGCATACTTTTGCAAGTTTCATGAATAATTAAACTTTTGTCGTATTCGTTGCAAGAAGTTATTGATACTATTTGAAAATAAAATCTTGTGTTTAACAGTATCTGACTTATTTTTTTGGATATTTCTTTAATATTGCTCCAATAAATAAAAATAAAAGTAGCATAAAATTTATATTTGCAAACAATGAATTACAAATTTCTTACTGAATTAGATTAATAATTGCAGAAGAAAATAATAATTAAGATGAACCTCTTGGATAAAATTTATATCTGTAAGAAAAATCAACTTATAAACATTTACATTTAAAAATACATGTGCGGACGTCACAATTAAGAGACTGGAATAAGTTTCATAGAAATAAATAATCACAAGTAACTATATACAGTATATATAGTTACTTGTGATTATATATATAACTATATATATATATATCCATAATTTGTTCTGGAAACTCTCAAAATACACTGGTGTACAAAATTTAAGCAATGATTGCATTCTTTGCCATAACTCTGCAAAAAATCACCTGGGAGTCATGAAATTCAGGATACAGAGACAGTATTTTGTACTTAAAGGATGAAGAAAGCATACTAGCGCAAAAATGAATAGAACGCATACAGTATGGAATCAAACAAAAACAGGCTTTATTGAAGAGTAGCTTTGGTACAAATGATTGTCTGCCCAAGAGGGAGAACAAGAAACAGATGTTCCTTAGGTGGGATATGATCTCCCTTAACTGCAATGGTTGCTTGGCACCGTCTCTCCATACTAAACATCAGATTATCAAATAGTTGTTGAGGTAAGAGTGCCGATTCTTCAATGAGCATCTGTTCCAGTTGTTGGGTGTTATCCAGCAGATATAATCATGCCGATAGGTATCTCACCAAAGCATCCCACACATGTTCTATGGGATTTAAATCAGGGGTCAGCCAATCCATTCTAGTGATATCTTCACTTTCTAGAAGCTCCTGAACAGCACGGGGCTGATATGCTCTGGAGTTATCATCCATAAAAATGAAGTCTGCACCAATGGCACTTTGGAACAGATGCATGTGAGGAAGGATCACTTGCTGATAACAGCGATCTCCAATAACAGTACTTCTGTCGAAAATTTGGAGGTCAGTCCACCCGTTTATCGTAATCCCTCCCCAAATGAGCACACCAGGACCAACATAACGGTCTTTTTCCATGATGTTAGCGGAATAAAACCTTGTCCCTATCTCTCTCCATATCAACTGGCATTGAGAATCACTTGTGATGTTGAAACGACTCTCATCTGTAAAGAAGACGTGACTCCATTAATGAGATGTCCAGTCTTTGTGTTCCTTACACCAGTCTAAATGTGCTGTCGATGAACAACTGTCAATAAGATGCATCGTTCAGGACGGCAGACGAATAGGCCACCTTTATGAAGGCGTCTGGCCACATTAAACCGCAATACTTTTTGTTCCATTGCCGTACGAAGCTGCTGAGCAATGAATGTTGCCTGCTGACTGGTATCGATCTCTTTTCGCCTGAAGGACGATATATCAGTCATCCATTGGCAATGTTTTTCTTGAAGACCACCACCAACCTTTCTTACAGCTGTACTTGTGGTTTGGAAGGCTTTCCAAGCTTGTGAAACGACACTTTTGTTGATTCCAAACTTTTGGGCTACACTCGTCACACTACGCCCCTCCTCAAGCTTGCCGATAATTCTACCATGTGTAAATCCATCCAGATGGTTTCTTCTAGTCATATTGCACGTACAAACTCACTTAAACTTGCAGAAAATGTCTTTAATAACGCCTTTTGATCTTTTTATTGTAATCTTGCACTGCACGCGTTTTTCCTGCCCTCACGTCACCTGTGATGTCTTTTTCCTGATATTTGCATACATATTACCTTTTTACTGAACTGGGTGTTTATGGTACTGATCACAAAAAGCTCTTTTCTACAATTTCATGGCTGTCTGCTTAAAAATTACATTGTTGCTTAAGTTTTGCACACCAGTGTATAATTTGCTAAGGTGAACAAATTGAAAATGTGTAATTAGATAATATTAACTAAATAACTTTCGTAGTATTCCTAAGTATCTTAATCTAGATTGAATATATATGTATATCTTCAACCTTGGATTATAAAAATTTTTAAATTCGATCATTTAGAATGTAGTCTGTATGAAGTCATGTAAGGATCGTTTTAAATAATAAATTTCATAAATAGTAACCAATTGCTAACATCATTAAAAATACTTTTAAAAATTTAGTTTATTATTTTATCAGAAAATTGAACTAATATTGAAACTACATTGAAATTGAAATCAAATAATTAAGAGCGTTTTTTCATTTTAATTCTCAGAAAATGTGTTTGAATTTTAACTTTTAATTCATGGTTAATTGCTAACAATTATACGTCAATTCCCATTTTTTAAATAAAGGCAGATATTTGTATTAATGAAATCTCTTAATGTTGAAGAGTTTTGTACAATAAATCGAAAAAATTTGTTTGTGTTGTTTAACATCATAGCGCCAAAGATTTTTGAGCATTCATTAATTGAATAGGAAAATACAGCGACTTGGTACAGCGACTTGGGTTTTTAGTTAACAAAAGACGTGAAATACAAGTTATACCAATTACTTTATAATTATTTTCAAATGAAATTAATCTACTTTCAAATAAAACTTACAAATAATCCATTATATAGAATATATTATATTCCTTAATTTTTACTTAATCTAGATGAAAATTTATCACTCAAAGCTTCTTTGATTGTTTTTATTAAGAATTGTACCTTTTCGTTATAATAATTACAAATTAATTAATTGATTTTTAAAAATATTTTATAATCTATTTGATACGAGGTCTGTTCAAAAACTACGCGGACTGTTTGAATTGCGCGGCTTCAGTTGGTCCCAGGGAAATCAGCTTGGTGTCACTAGGTTTGTACAGATCGTCTGGTAATAACACCGTTTCCCGATTACAGATATCTTTATTTGTTGATTAGCTACGCGGTTTTTAGTGAAGTGCCACTTTTTCGTTTGTCGGATTTCAGAATGAATGACCTGAAGGAACAACGACTCGCTGTGAAATTTTGTGTTAAACTTAGAAAATCTGTGACTGAAACATTTGCTATGATCAACCAGTGGGTTGGTGAAACTTGCCCCGGACCCAAAAAAGCTCGCAAGTTCGATCCAATATCAAGGTGATTCTGACAGTTTACTTTGATGCTAAGGGTGTTGTTCACCACGAGTACCTCCCCAAGGCTCCACAGTGAAACAGACTTACTACGTTGAAGTTCTGAAACGTCTGAGGGACGCCATCCGTTTCAAAAGGCCAGAAATGCGTAGGAGTGGCGATTGGTTTCTCCTTCACGACAATGCTCCATTCCATTCAGCCCTCAGAACTCGTTAGTTTTTAGCCAAACACTCGATCACTGTTTTTCTCCACTCCCCCTACTCACCTGACCTTGCTTCTTGTGACTTTTTCTTGTTCCCCAAACTCAAAAGACCCTTGAAAGGAAGGTTTGAGACGATTCCCGAGATTAAGGCAAATGCGACGAAGGCGCTAAAAGACATTACAAAAGAAGCGTACCAGGAGTGTTTCAACAAGTGGAAACACCATTGGGATAAGTATGTGCGTTGGGAAGGAGAGACTTTAAAGAGGACCAAGACATGTAACTTCTACATAAAGTACATTTTGTTTTATGACGTCAGTCCGCGTATTTTTTGAACAGACCTCGTATGTATTTAGTTTGAAATTATTAAATATGTATTATTATTATTATATATTCTTATTAATGCTATAACAAATTTTCAAATACGTAGCATATATAATTTATAAAGCTTTTTCCAAGTTTCATTAATTTTTTTCACACTTTTGTTTTAAAATTTATTGCCTTGAAGCTATTTGTTATCTCAATGGCTATGCTATCTCAATGGATAATAATAATTCAGTTTAAGGGTTTTCACATTTATCTTTTCTTTCTGAAACAAACGTTACAACATGATATTTTTAACCATTTTTTTCTGACATTTTTTAAATTCAAATTTCTATATTTCATTAATTTATGACAAATTTTTATAAAATTCTATGCGTTATACATAACAGTTTTAAATTGAATTCAGTTTAATTTAATAATTTAACTAACAATTTTATTTTTTCGAAGGAAATGGTGATACCAGTGTTTTTCTCACTCTATCTTCACTCGCATGGAAAGAAGAAAATGGAAAAGTAATACAAAGACAAGTTGAAATGAATTGGATTCATAATAATACATACGAAGAAGCATGGGTTTGTCTTTATAATCACGATCCTTTTGATTCTAAAGAAGATTGTCTAGTAAAAATTAATGTAACGAACGATCCTACAGGTTATCACAAAACGGAATTCGGTTTCCCAAAAATAAATTTTAAACCCGATAATTTAACTGATGAATGTCTTCATTACTGGATAGCTCTCATTTCCTCAGGGGATATCATTGTGTCATCTTGTTATAGGGCACATCCTCACTGGATGATTAATCTACGTGATCAGATAGGCAACTATAGTTTAGATGAATTGATGCTTCCAGGAACTCATAATTCTGGAAGTTATCAAAATTATGATCCTAGAAAAGATAACTTAATGAACAGATACATTGTAACTCAAGACGAAACAATATGGAATCAATTGGTATATGGTAACAGATATTTAGATATTCGTGTTGCATATCAGAATGATACATTCTTCATAACCCATAGTGTTTTTGTATCAGATATTCCTCTAGCGAAAGTAATCGAAGACATAAAACTCTTTTTAAATTCCACCCAAGAAATTGTAATTTTAGATTTTCATCGATTTGAAAATGGTTTTAATGGGCTCAACTCGGACAGAATACATTTAAAATTAATTCAGTATTTGGAAAATGAGCTCAGCTCTATAATGATACCTTCCAGTTATGGTTATAAAGTCTCTTTAAATACGTTATGGAAAAATAATCGAAGACTTTATGTAGGTTATACTAGTTATTCTACAGAATTTGGATTTAGCAGTGAATATCTCTTCAGAAAAGTAAGCCATCAATGGGCAGATGCAGACACTATTCACGATCTCGAAGAATATTTTAACAGAACTGTTTGTAAAAGAATCAGAAAGAATTTGCAATCTTCTATGGCACAAATGACACCCAAAATGGCTGGAATTTTTTTTGATAGATATAAAGGTTTGCGTGTTATGGCACAGACGGTCAATTTAAAAGTCACAGAATGGTTTCGTGAGAGATGGTGGCACTGTGCCAATATTATTGCAACTGATTTTTTTCATGGGAATAATATTATTGAAGTCGCAATTGAAGCTAACAAAAAAAGATGGTTACAGATGTCTATATATTAAGAACACTATCCATTGGTTAAATATAAACATAATTAATTATAATTAGTTTTTTTGTAATTCACAGATATAAATTATATGTTTATTAATGAAAGGGAAAATGATGTTGACACTATCGTATAATATACAAAAGTGCCGAATATTATAAGAAATTTGATAATGAACTTCGATGAAAAATTGTTTTTTGAATTTTCTTGTAAAAAATTTTTATATGAAATTTTTATATTGTATTATTTTATTTCATTTGTAAAAATAATATTTAATGCTTGTTGTGTTTATTGTGAAAGAAAGTGTATAAGTGTATGGTGATAATAAAAAATCCAGCAACGAGTTTTGTAACTTTTCCGGAAAAAATATTTATGTTTAAGAAACACAGTTGAGTTTAAAATTGAGATTTTATTTTAAAACTGACTTTTAGGCTGCGAAAAGAGGGAAAGCGGGTGAAAGAGACTTTTTAAGATTAGAATTCTCACTCGCGATGCAATTTATGCAGAAGAGGGAAACATTATAGTAAAGAGAGAAATAATATATTAATAACATTAAATAAATATATTACAAAATATTGTATTAAAAATTGTTTTGTTGTAAGCAAACCGAACAAAAAAGAGGAAAACATTTTCAAAGAAATCTGCAAAAAGATTTATGAACGAAAGAAAAATTATTAATTATAACAAAAAAGTAACAAAAATATAAAAAACTGCAATAATATGAAAGGAAAATCACAAAGGAATTACAAAAATAATCATAGCAATCGCATAAGGTTCAGCCAGTATTTTGGTTACATAATTGGATTAATGGATAAATAATGTAAGTGAGACACTTTGATGTATGTCTTCCCTATTGGATAGCTCTCATTTCCTCAGGGGATATCATTGTGTCATCTTGTTACAGGGCACATCTTCACTGAATGATTAATCTACGTGATTAGATAAGAAACTATAGTTTAGATGAATTGATGCTTCCAAGAACTCATAATTCTGGAAGTTATCAAAATTATCCTAGAAAAGATAACTTAATGAACAGATACATTGTGACTCAAGACGAAACAATATGGAATCAATTGGTATATGGTAACAGATATTTAGATATTCGTGTTGCATATCAGAATGATACATTCTTCATAACCCATAGTGTTTTTGTATCAGATATTCCTCTAGCGAAAGTAATCGAAGATGTAAAACTCTTTTTAAATTCCACCCAAGAAATTGTAGGTCCTACATCCATCAAATTAAAATTTCAAACTTATTATTATTATTATTATTATTATTTTTGTTAAATATACTTCGTATAAGTGACGCCATTAGCCAATATATTCCTTCTCGTCATATTATTGGCTAACTACAATCAGATCAAGTTGTTTTTCAAAACAGAAAAGTTACATTTACTATTTTGAATAGTTGATAAGTGTAATCGAAAAAGATAGTGTAAAAGCTATCTAAAATAAGTAGCATACGTTTAATTAAAATTAATCATTCCTAGTTAGAACAGACACAAAAAATATTAATATTTTTCTTATATAATTTAAAAGTTCTCATATACTGTTTCTCAGAAACAGTGCCCAGGGCCTGGTCTGGACCTACATGTCATAGGCCTTAACAGTAGTTCCGCTACTGCTCACGACTAAAACGCTTCATTCTGCTTCGTAAAAACGAAGCGAAACGCGTTTTTGTCGGTTTTCTGCATACTTTACAGTAATGATAAGCAATAGTTCTGGGTACGGGCTACAAAGGAACTTCGTAGACTTCCGGCGGGCCGAATATGTTTTTTTTTCTTACGGAGTTTCAGACTTTAAACTTGCCAAGTATTGTACCTCCAGCGAATTAAGTACAATATGTGCCTAAGGTATTTGGTAAAATGTAAAATAATATGTGCTAATAATATGTAAACAAATAATGTATAATTGGGCTGCAATTTTAAAATTATAGAACTATAAATGTCCACTGGTGTCCATCAGTCTGTCTGTTTATTTGTCTATCCTTCTTTAACCTCCAGAATGGAGATAGACTGATGAAAGTCGACATTAGAAATAGAAATCTTAGAAGCCGGAGGCCTCGATTAACTATATATCCACCATGGGCAAATGCGGCTCTTGCTGAAAGTGTTAATTTCTGCTTTTTATTATTAGTTTTACAATTTTATTTCCACAATTTTGTGGAAATATGTTTATTAAAAAATTCAATATTTGTTTTATATAATATTTATATTATACAATAAAATCGCGGTACAGAACTGCAGTACAGAATAAAAAAGTACAGAACTGCGGCTCCCATGCACTTTGCAAAACCTACATTTCGGCTCCCACTGAACTCTTGCTTGCCCACCCCTGCTATATACGTTATTGCAATTCAAAAATTTTCTCCAGAACAGAGTTAGATGACAGGCATGACTCTCGTGTTAACAGGAAAAGTATGATGTATAGGAACAAAACAACTAAAATCAAGAGCATTGTGCATCGAGATCTAAAAAGTTGCAACCCGGCATTGTGATGCCACAACAAATAATTGTTCATTTATTCTCATCTCTTCACTGTCAAGTTTAGTTTGTCAAGAATATCATCTTAATTAGGGATGCAAATGACTGGAGCTTAAAAACAGGAAAATAAAATTACGTTTCCAAAGCCACTAGGGCAGCATATTAGGACCCCGCAGACCACGAGTTGCTCGTAACTGTTCTAGATAAAATTACGTTTAACCTCGAGATTAAAAATTGCGCAACGGATTCTTAATATATAAAAATGTAAATCTTTCTTTAAAACGCTTAATATCAATAAATAGATTCTTATTTTGTACAAAAGTTCAAAGAAAAAATTATACGTAAGTTTATAAAAGATTATTCTTAATACAGATAGGATTATTGTAATCCACAGCTTTTTTTTTTTCTTTTTTATACAAATTTTGAAAGTTTTGCATCACTTCATGTCCTTATTTGGTTAATTGTTTGTATTTTCGAATTCTACTTTATTGTTAATAAAGAAATCTACATATTTTCTTTGTAAGGTCATTTGCACGGATAAAAACTTCGAAAAAAGTTTAACCTGTAAATTAACGAAAAACTATTATTGTTCTATTATTGTTTTAACAAAGAGAGTCAAATTACTAGAACTGTATATAATCTCGAAACTCCGATTCATTTGCGTTTTTGTATCGAAACATATTGGCTATTTCTCATAAATAATGCCATCGTCATTTCACGTGTAAAATCTAATGGAAATAACTTTTTCATACAAACGTTAAGATTGCCAAATTTTATGTCTCAAAAATCGGAATGTTTTATAATTATTACATAAATATAAAAATGATATAAGGAGAAAATAAAAAGACCAATTCGATTGCAAACAGTGAAAAAAAGGAGTGGGAAAGTTTGAAGGAAGAATTTAATTCCACACCTGACCTTAGTTTTCTTTTATTACAATAGTTAATATTTCTCACAATTATTCATGAAATATTTTAATTTAAAAATGTAAAATTTATTTGAATACAATATCCTTCTACATTTATGTCCAATCATTTTATACATTTAATAAAAACTTTTAAGATTACATTTATTAATAACTGTTTAAAATTTACGTTATCTTGTTTATTTAAATTATTGAGAATTAATTTATTTAAAAAAACTGATTAATGTAATAAAGTATAGAGATAATACATGGCAATTTTTAAATTCTAGCTTAAAATAATAAACCAAAAATTATAATGAAATTACATAAAATATAAATAGATATATAGCTTCATGCCAGATATTTATCAAAACCAGAACCGACTTCATGGGTGTACGACTTTTGCATTCGTCCTACTAAGAACCCCATCGCGCTTAGTAGGACTTCCAGGATAGGTCAACTCGTGCTTGATTAATGCTCGGTCTTCAGCCCTCGGTGTTGAAAAAGCCCTACATTCACATTTTACACAGGAACCAACAAAATATGAAGACGATTCTGCATAAAGCACAATTCGTAAAATTTGTAAATATTACAGAAAAACTAGATCTACAATAAACTATGTTTATATTTGGTCTTATAAATAGAAGTAAGATTACATGCATGCTTATATTCAATGAATAACTGTTTTATTTTTTAATTACATTATTATTACACTTGTATATAACTGTAGAATATGTATATATTTCACTAGAAATATATTGTATTTTGTATATAATAAACAATTATAGTCCGCGCAGCGAAGGTCAAGAGTCAGTTTGAGCTGAAAGGATTTATGTCAGATGAAAGGGGTGGAAGGAGATGTGAAAATTGATATATGAATCAGATCTCTTTCAGCTGGTTTATTTTTACATTTTTAAAACGCTTTTATTTGTATTTTAGATAATTTTACTGTTTTTTTTTTTTTTTACAAATTTTATTACTGTGATCCGTGTGTCAACTCCCACGTCTCTTTCCATCCCTTTTATCTGACGTAGATCCTTCCAGCTCAGACTCACTCTTGTCTACTCTTTCACTGTGTGGACTAAATTATATCTTAATTCTATTTTATTTTTGGTTTTACAAGTTACATTCTATAGACAGGGCCTATGACTGTGCATGTTTTAACACTATGCGCTAATGATAAAAAAAAATTACTTTTTACATTATAATATTAAAATTTCATAGTTATTCATACAAAACACCTGAAAGATATTAAATATGGACTACATATACAGACCAAGCAAACATTTATGTGTATGCATAACATCAGTTGTAGTAATATGTGTTCGCCATAATATTGGTGGAAAGCATCTATACGTGCATTTAGGTAAATGGTGCTCAAATATAACCTATCATATTCTATGACTTATTGATAAATGCATAAAAAAGGAATGTCCACGTATGGAGACTTTTGAATCACTCTGTAGTATATTATTAAACTTTTTGTTGATACATTTTCTAGTTTTTATAATATTAGGAAAGTTCACAGCGACCTTTCTTTTTTATCATATTGATTAGCAAAGCAACATATTAAATGAGAAAAGACGCTATACTATTCTTTACTATAGCCCTGTAAATTTTAATAATAAATATTACAAGCTTTTTGCTTTATTTGTCACGTCTCTATTTAAGATCCACTTAATATATTCTATAGAAGTTCATGTTTAGATCAAAATATTATAAAAATGCAAAATTTAAACTAATGATTTATTAAAATACTATAGTTACATTACTTTGATATTAATTCTAATAGAAATTTCTTTAGCTTACAAAAGACAGGAAAAATTTAAATTATATTATGTATCTCTCCGCTAAACTACGTGACAGAATGTTGGGAGAGATTTCCCAAATGAACATATGTGTATCACGAATACAAAAACACTTTGTGGAAAACTATTTGCGAATTTTCACAGAAGTATTCGAGATAGAAAAATAATGAACAAATTGCACGAATGATCGGATGGATTTAACCTTCAACGTATTGCGTGGCAAAAAATACAATTCTTAAGCAGAAAAGAGGGGATGAATCCCAATGTAACGGAATGATTAATTAATTATTATGCACTGATTAATATGTTGCTCTCGCAAAAATTATTCGAATTGTTTCTTATTCGGTCGTGTTGATGCCAATGAAATGCACAATATTAGATTGAATAAGTATATTTTAAATTAATTAATTAATGTCTGGCAGTATTTTTTTTTAATTAAAAATTTGAAGAAATCAAGTCGTCTTCTATCCGTCATGTCAGCATTTTTCAGTATAGAAATAAAATATAATTAAAAAATATATATATANAAAATGAAAATTTGCTTGATAATTCAACTACGCTTGTTGGAGAACAATAAAAACACTACACTCAACAAGCCACCAATAAAACTCAACTGCCTAACCTATAATCAAAGATATTTTTTAATTTGTTTTAAAAAAAAAAGCGCTTGACAAACTTGCCCCGCATGCCGAAGTTGCCCCGATCTCCCCTATATAGGAGGATATAGTGAGATATAGGCCTATATCTCACTGTTACGCTTTCCCTATTCACAAGGAAGACGGGAAGACAATACACTTCAATGGAAAACGATTGCAACCGTAGTGGTTATATATGTTACACTGAAAGTGGATTATACAGTGAATATGATTTATTACTAGTAAATGTAATCGTTCAAATCGTTCATTTTCAAATAAGAAATCCACATTCACTAGTGATTGTATACTCTCTCGAATGTGTTTGTTTGTTTGTTAACTTTTACGGGCTAAAGTTGTGAAAAGCAAATTTAAAATAAAACGAAAAAAACTTTTTAATTAACTTTTTTATTTATTGCAGCAATTCGAAGAGTTATGACATTTAGAAGTGCATAAAGCGTCGTTCTTCTTGCATTTACACTTCATAGTCTGCATTTCAAAATGAAAGAACATTTGAAAAAGCTTTGTTCTATGCCGCAAGATTAGGCAGTTGCAATCATCGTTAAAGTAACAGTTTTGTCCGAGGAATTTCACATTCAGCGATCAATTTTTGGAGGCAAGCCGAAAATCGAGAACTTATGAGCATTGTAGTACAGATTCATTGATTACTTTAGTGAATGTATGCCTTCATATATATATATATAGCCTATATATAATATATATATATACTAATAATAGTTAGTATGTATGTATGTAGGCCTATATGTAATACTAACTATTATTTTTATTCAAATGAATTAAGTAAATACAAGTTTGTTACGTAATTTAATGAAATTGGTTATTAAGTATAAGACTCCTATTGACTAATCTTATTTATTTTACTTAATATTAATAGTCTGTAATTGTTATTAGTTTAGGTGAGCTCCAAACTGATAATACAGAAGACTCCGCTTATTATAATCTTATTTGATAAAAATGAAAACGGCTGATGGTAAGGGACAAGGTCGAAAATATCCAGAACAGACACTCATGAAAAATTATTGACGTTACCAATTTGTATTCCAACCTAGATATCCAGAACAACAAGCTGATGCCTTTATTAAAAAATTAATTACTCGAAGAAGTTAACATTAAAGAATTATTTTCAAAATTTTTTCTACTGGAAATTTTATTTATTAATTGCTTCAAAATAGCAATACGAGTAAATGCCAACAATATAAAAACTCCCTGAAGACCATTAAGTATAATAAAAAAATTCCATAACCATACCATGTTAGAATAAGCAGAGATAAAGCCAAAAATCCAAGTAAAACCCATTATTAATGCAATTTTTATATAAAGAAAGAATCTAACATAATTTTTATTTTTTGCATTTTTTCTTGCAATTTTTGAAGATTTCGAAGTTTTATAAATTGATTTTGCAGTAATTGTGTAGAATATTATATTTATAATCAAAACTAATCCTAATGGCACAGCAAAGAATATTAAGAGTGCATAACGATTGCATATCCAACAATGACAGGAACCATATTGAGGACTAAACGTTGAGTGAAATGCCCATTCACAAATGATAGAAATTATAACAATTATCATAGGTAATCCCCAGCAATATAAAATACTGTAAATAAGATGTGTTTTACGAATTTTTAAAGATAAATGTTTCATATTGGTAAAAGTTTTCCAGATATCAAACGCAAGAGCATTGGTACAGAAGACTGACGCCAAGTAGAAATAATGCATAAATATTGCTATTCCTATGCAAAAATAATTACTGGGACCAATAGTTCCTACTAGAAACAACAGCTGAGCTAAAAGTAATGATAATGATAGATAAAATACTATAATCATTGGCAGTTTTTTATATTCNTTGTAACTCAAGACGAAACAATATGGAATCAATTGGTATATGGTAACAGATATTTAGATATTCGTGTTGCATATCAGAATGATACATTCTTCATAACCCATAGTGTTTTTGTATCAGATATTCCTCTAGCGAAAGTAATCGAAGACATAAAACTCTTTTTAAATTCCACCCAAGAAATTGTAATTTTAGATTTTCATCGATTTGAAAATGGTTTTAATGGGCTCAACTCGGACAGAATACATTTAAAATTAATTCAGTATTTGGAAAATGAGCTCAGCTCTATAATGATACCTTCCAGTTATGGTTATAAAGTCTCTTTAAATACGTTATGGAAAAATAATCGAAGACTTTATGTAGGTTATACTAGTTATTCTACAGAATTTGGATTTAGCAGTGAATATCTCTTCAGAAAAGTAAGCCATCAATGGGCAGATGCAGACACTATTCACGATCTCGAAGAATATTTTAACAGAACTGTTTGTAAAAGAATCAGAAAGAATTTGCAATCTTCTATGGCACAAATGACACCCAAAATGGCTGGAATTTTTTTTGATAGATATAAAGGTTTGCGTGTTATGGCACAGACGGTCAATTTAAAAGTCACAGAATGGTTTCGTGAGAGATGGTGGCACTGTGCCAATATTGTTGCAACTGATTTTTTTCATGGGAATAATATTATTGAAGTCGCAATTGAAGCTAACAAAAAAAGATGGTTACAGATGTCTATATATTAAGAACACTATCCATTGGTTAAATATAAACATAATTAATTATAATTAGTTTTTTTGTAATTCACAGATATAAATTATATGTTTATTAATGAAAGGGAAAATGATGTTGACACTATCGTATAATATACAAAAGTGCCGAATATTATAAGAAATTTGATAATGAACTTCGATGAAAAATTGTTTTTTGAATTTTCTTGTAAAAAATTTTTATATGAAATTTTTATATTGTATTATTTTATTTCATTTGTAAAAATAATATTTAATGCTTGTTGTGTTTATTGTGAAAGAAAGTGTATAAGTGTATGGTGATAATAAAAAATCCAGCAACGAGTTTTGTAACTTTTCCGGAAAAAATATTTATGTTTAAGAAACACAGTTGAGTTTAAAATTGAGATTTTATTTTAAAACTGACTTTTAGGCTGCGAAAAGAGGGAAAGCGGGTGAAAGAGACTTTTTAAGATTAGAATTCTCACTCGCGATGCAATTTATGCAGAAGAGGGAAACATTATAGTAAAGAGAGAAATAATATATTAATAACATTAAATAAATATATTACAAAATATTGTATTAAAAATTGTTTTGTTGTAAGCAAACCGAACAAAAAAGAGGAAAACATTTTCAAAGAAATCTGCAAAAAGATTTATGAACGAAAGAAAAATTATTAATTATAACAAAAAAGTAACAAAAATATAAAAAACTGCAATAATATGAAAGGAAAATCACAAAGGAATTACAAAAATAATCATAGCAATCGCATAAGGTTCAGCCAGTATTTTGGTTACATAATTGGATTAATGGATAAATAATGTAAGTGAGACACTTTGATGTATGTCTTCCCTATTGGATAGCTCTCATTTCCTCAGGGGATATCATTGTGTCATCTTGTTACAGGGCACATCTTCACTGAATGATTAATCTACGTGATTAGATAGGAAACTATAGTTTAGATGAATTGATGCTTCCAAGAACTCATAATTCTGGAAGTTATCAAAATTATCCTAGAAAAGATAACTTAATGAACAGATACATTGTGACTCAAGACGAAACAATATGGAATCAATTGGTATATGGTAACAGATATTTAGATATTCGTGTTGCATATCAGAATGATACATTCTTCATAACCCATAGTGTTTTTGTATCAGATATTCCTCTAGCGAAAGTAATCGAAGATGTAAAACTCTTTTTAAATTCCACCCAAGAAATTGTAGGTCCTACATCCATCAAATTAAAATTTCAAACTTATTATTATTATTATTATTATTATTTTTGTTAAATATACTTCGTATAAGTGACGCCATTAGCCAATATATTCCTTCTCGTCATATTATTGGCTAACTACAATCAGATCAAGTTGTTTTTCAAAACAGAAAAGTTACATTTACTATTTTGAATAGTTGATAAGTGTAATCGAAAAAGATAGTGTAAAAGCTATCTAAAATAAGTAGCATACGTTTAATTAAAATTAATCATTCCTAGTTAGAACAGACACAAAAAATATTAATATTTTTCTTATATAATTTAAAAGTTCTCATATACTGTTTCTCAGAAACAGTGCCCAGGGCCTGGTCTGGACCTACATGTCATAGGCCTTAACAGTAGTTCCGCTACTGCTCACGACTAAAACGCTTCATTCTGCTTCGTAAAAACGAAGCGAAACGCGTTTTTGTCGGTTTTCTGCATACTTTACAGTAATGATAAGCAATAGTTCTGGGTACGGGCTACAAAGGAACTTCGTAGACTTCCGGCGGGCCGAATATGTTTTTTTTTCTTACGGAGTTTCAGACTTTAAACTTGCCAAGTATTGTACCTCCAGCGAATTAAGTACAATATGTGCCTAAGGTATTTGGTAAAATGTAAAATAATATGTGCTAATAATATGTAAACAAATAATGTATAATTGGGCTGCAATTTTAAAATTATAGAACTATAAATGTCCACTGGTGTCCATCAGTCTGTCTGTTTATTTGTCTATCCTTCTTTAACCTCCAGAATGGAGATAGAATGATGAAAGTCGACATTAGAAATAGAAATCTTAGAAGCCGGAGGCCTCGATTAACTATATATCCACCATGGGCAAATGCGGCTCTTGCTGAAAGTGTTAATTTCTGCTTTTTATTATTAGTTTTACAATTTTATTTCCACAATTTTGTGGAAATATGTTTATTAAAAAATTCAATATTTGTTTTATATAATATTTATATTATACAATAAAATCGCGGTACAGAACTGCAGTACAGAATAAAAAAGTACAGAACTGCGGCTCCCATGCACTTTGCAAAACCTACATTTCGGCTCCCACTGAACTCTTGCTTGCCCACCCCTGCTATATACGTTATTGCAATTCAAAAATTTTCTCCAGAACAGAGTTAGATGACAGGCATGACTCTCGTGTTAACAGGAAAAGTATGATGTATAGGAACAAAACAACTAAAATCAAGAGCATTGTGCATCGAGATCTAAAAAGTTGCAACCCGGCATTGTGATGCCACAACAAATAATTGTTCATTTATTCTCATCTCTTCACTGTCAAGTTTAGTTTGTCAAGAATATCATCTTAATTAGGGATGCAAATGACTGGAGCTTAAAAACAGGAAAATAAAATTACGTTTCCAAAGCCACTAGGGCAGCATATTAGGACCCCGCAGACCACGAGTTGCTCGTAACTGTTCTAGATAAAATTACGTTTAACCTCGAGATTAAAAATTGCGCAACGGATTCTTAATATATAAAAATGTAAATCTTTCTTTAAAACGCTTAATATCAATAAATAGATTCTTATTTTGTACAAAAGTTCAAAGAAAAAATTATACGTAAGTTTATAAAAGATTATTCTTAATACAGATAGGATTATTGTAATCCACAGCTTTTTTTTTTTCTTTTTTATACAAATTTTGAAAGTTTTGCATCACTTCATGTCCTTATTTGGTTAATTGTTTGTATTTTCGAATTCTACTTTATTGTTAATAAAGAAATCTACATATTTTCTTTGTAAGGTCATTTGCACGGATAAAAACTTCGAAAAAAGTTTAACCTGTAAATTAACGAAAAACTATTATTGTTCTATTATTGTTTTAACAAAGAGAGTCAAATTACTAGAACTGTATATAATCTCGAAACTCCGATTCATTTGCGTTTTTGTATCGAAACATATTGGCTATTTCTCATAAATAATGCCATCGTCATTTCACGTGTAAAATCTAATGGAAATAACTTTTTCATACAAACGTTAAGATTGCCAAATTTTATGTCTCAAAAATCGGAATGTTTTATAATTATTACATAAATATAAAAATGATATAAGGAGAAAATAAAAAGACCAATTCGATTGCAAACAGTGAAAAAAAGGAGTGGGAAAGTTTGAAGGAAGAATTTAATTCCACACCTGACCTTAGTTTTCTTTTATTACAATAGTTAATATTTCTCACAATTATTCATGAAATATTTTAATTTAAAAATGTAAAATTTATTTGAATACAATATCCTTCTACATTTATGTCCAATCATTTTATACATTTAATAAAAACTTTTAAGATTACATTTATTAATAACTGTTTAAAATTTACGTTATCTTGTTTATTTAAATTATTGAGAATTAATTTATTTAAAAAAACTGATTAATGTAATAAAGTATAGAGATAATACATGGCAATTTTTAAATTCTAGCTTAAAATAATAAACCAAAAATTATAATGAAATTACATAAAATATAAATAGATATATAGCTTCATGCCAGATATTTATCAAAACCAGAACCGACTTCATGGGTGTACGACTTTTGCATTCGTCCTACTAAGAACCCCATCGCGCTTAGTAGGACTTCCAGGATAGGTCAACTCGTGCTTGATTAATGCTCGGTCTTCAGCCCTCGGTGTTGAAAAAGCCCTACATTCACATTTTACACAGGAACCAACAAAATATGAAGACGATTCTGCATAAAGCACAATTCGTAAAATTTGTAAATATTACAGAAAAACTAGATCTACAATAAACTATGTTTATATTTGGTCTTATAAATAGAAGTAAGATTACATGCATGCTTATATTCAATGAATAACTGTTTTATTTTTTAATTACATTATTATTACACTTGTATATAACTGTAGAATATGTATATATTTCACTAGAAATATATTGTATTTTGTATATAATAAACAATTATAGTCCGCGCAGCGAAGGTCAAGAGTCAGTTTGAGCTGAAAGGATTTATGTCAGATGAAAGGGGTGGAAGGAGATGTGAAAATTGATATATGAATCAGATCTCTTTCAGCTGGTTTATTTTTACATTTTTAAAACGCTTTTATTTGTATTTTAGATAATTTTACTGTTTTTTTTTTTTTACAAATTTTATTACTGTGATCCGTGTGTCAACTCCCACGTCTCTTTCCATCCCTTTTATCTGACGTAGATCCTTCCAGCTCAGACTCACTCTTGTCTACTCTTTCACTGTGTGGACTAAATTATATCTTAATTCTATTTTATTTTTGGTTTTACAAGTTACATTCTATAGACAGGGCCTATGACTGTGCATGTTTTAACACTATGCGCTAATGATAAAAAAAAATTACTTTTTACATTATAATATTAAAATTTCATAGTTATTCATACAAAACACCTGAAAGATATTAAATATGGACTACATATACAGACCAAGCAAACATTTATGTGTATGCATAACATCAGTTGTAGTAATATGTGTTCGCCATAATATTGGTGGAAAGCATCTATACGTGCATTTAGGTAAATGGTGCTCAAATATAACCTATCATATTCTATGACTTATTGATAAATGCATAAAAAAGGAATGTCCACGTATGGAGACTTTTGAATCACTCTGTAGTATATTATTAAACTTTTTGTTGATACATTTTCTAGTTTTTATAATATTAGGAAAGTTCACAGCGACCTTTCTTTTTTATCATATTGATTAGCAAAGCAACATATTAAATGAGAAAAGACGCTATACTATTCTTTACTATAGCCCTGTAAATTTTAATAATAAATATTACAAGCTTTTTGCTTTATTTGTCACGTCTCTATTTAAGATCCACTTAATATATTCTATAGAAGTTCATGTTTAGATCAAAATATTATAAAAATGCAAAATTTAAACTAATGATTTATTAAAATACTATAGTTACATTACTTTGATATTAATTCTAATAGAAATTTCTTTAGCTTACAAAAGACAGGAAAAATTTAAATTATATTATGTATCTCTCCGCTAAACTACGTGACAGAATGTTGGGAGAGATTTCCCAAATGAACATATGTGTATCACGAATACAAAAACACTTTGTGGAAAACTATTTGCGAATTTTCACAGAAGTATTCGAGATAGAAAAATAATGAACAAATTGCACGAATGATCGGATGGATTTAACCTTCAACGTATTGCGTGGCAAAAAATACAATTCTTAAGCAGAAAAGAGGGGATGAATCCCAATGTAACGGAATGATTAATTAATTATTATGCACTGATTAATATGTTGCTCTCGCAAAAATTATTCGAATTGTTTCTTATTCGGTCGTGTTGATGCCAATGAAATGCACAATATTAGATTGAATAAGTATATTTTAAATTAATTAATTAATGTCTGGCAGTATTTTTTTTTAATTAAAAATTTGAAGAAATCAAGTCGTCTTCTATCCGTCATGTCAGCATTTTTCAGTATAGAAATAAAATATAATTAAAAAATATATATATATAGGAGGATATAGTGAGATATAGGCCTATATCTCACTGTTACGCTTTCCCTATTCACAAGGAAGACGGGAAGACAATACACTTCAATGGAAAACGATTGCAACCGTAGTGGTTATATATGTTACACTGAAAGTGGATTATACAGTGAATATGATTTATTACTAGTAAATGTAATCGTTCAAATCGTTCATTTTCAAATAAGAAATCCACATTCACTAGTGATTGTATACTCTGTCGAATGTGTTTGTTTGTTTGTTAACTTTTACGGGCTAAAGTTGTGAAAAGCAAATTTAAAATAAAACGAAAAAAACTTTTTAATTAACTTTTTTATTTATTGCAGCAATTCGAAGAGTTATGACATTTAGAAGTGCATAAAGCGTCGTTCTTCTTGCATTTACACTTCATAGTCTGCATTTCAAAATGAAAGAACATTTGAAAAAGCTTTGTTCTATGCCGCAAGATTAGGCAGTTGCAATCATCGTTAAAGTAACAGTTTTGTCCGAGGAATTTCACATTCAGCGATCAATTTTTGGAGGCAAGCCGAAAATCGAGAACTTATGAGCATTGTAGTACAGATTCATTGATTACTTTAGTGAATGTATGCCTTCATATATATATATATAGCCTATATATAATATATATATATACTAATAATAGTTAGTATGTATGTATGTAGGCCTATATGTAATACTAACTATTATTTTTATTCAAATGAATTAAGTAAATACAAGTTTGTTACGTAATTTAATGAAATTGGTTATTAAGTATAAGACTCCTATTGACTAATCTTATTTATTTTACTTAATATTAATAGTCTGTAATTGTTATTAGTTTAGGTGAGCTCCAAACTGATAATACAGAAGACTCCGCTTATTATAATCTTATTTGATAAAAATGAAAACGGCTGATGGTAAGGGACAAGGTCGAAAATATCCAGAACAGACACTCATGAAAAATTATTGACGTTACCAATTTGTATTCCAACCTAGATATCCAGAACAACAAGCTGATGCCTTTATTAAAAAATTAATTACTCGAAGAAGTTAACATTAAAGAATTATTTTCAAAATTTTTTCTACTGGAAATTTTATTTATTAATTGCTTCAAAATAGCAATACGAGTAAATGCCAACAATATAAAAACTCCCTGAAGACCATTAAGTATAATAAAAAAATTCCATAACCATACCATGTTAGAATAAGCAGAGATAAAGCCAAAAATCCAAGTAAAACCCATTATTAATGCAATTTTTATATAAAGAAAGAATCTAACATAATTTTTATTTTTTGCATTTTTTCTTGCAATTTTTGAAGATTTCGAAGTTTTATAAATTGATTTTGCAGTAATTGTGTAGAATATTATATTTATAATCAAAACTAATCCTAATGGCACAGCAAAGAATATTAAGAGTGCATAACGATTGCATATCCAACAATGACAGGAACCATATTGAGGACTAAACGTTGAGTGAAATGCCCATTCACAAATGATAGAAATTATAACAATTATCATAGGTAATCCCCAGCAATATAAAATACTGTAAATAAGATGTGTTTTACGAATTTTTAAAGATAAATGTTTCATATTGGTAAAAGTTTTCCAGATATCAAACGCAAGAGCATTGGTACAGAAGACTGACGCCAAGTAGAAATAATGCATAAATATTGCTATTCCTATGCAAAAATAATTACTGGGACCAATAGTTCCTACTAGAAACAACAGCTGAGCTAAAAGTAATGATAATGATAGATAAAATACTATAATCATTGGCAGTTTTTTATATTCTGATAGAAATATAAATAGTAATAATTTTATTATTAAACAAAATATTGAAATTGATAGGCATGCAGTAGTTAAATAACTTTGCACTTGAGAAAACTTCCGAGCACTGTTAACTTGTGGTGCACATATCAGGATGGTGGAGTTAGGTAACATTTCATAATTTCCTGGAGTTATGATTAATCCATCTTTGTTTATAACTATTGTCCCATTTTCGTGTATGGAAAATTTATCGGCATCGATTGATATCTACAATTCAGAAAAAATATTATTTATTGTAATTATTCTATAATTTATTTAATTTTTTTATTTTAAGATAGTGTTTCCCAACTTATTTTAATTGAATTTTTTTTTGATATTTCATTGTTCCATAATGCTATCAGGAATATGTGAATTAGGATTTTTAGAAAATCCTTAACATATTAGTTAGGAAACACTAAATATCTATTATTCCCAGGGCTGTGGAGTCGAGTAAAAATTTACTGACTCCAACTCCGACTCCGACTTTTCTTACCATCCGACTCCGACTCCGACTCCGACTCCGTTTCATATACATAACAAGTTGGTAAGTAAAAAGGGAGTCGGAGTCGGCGGATTTTTTGACGACTCTGACTCCGGCCAAAACACCAAAACTCCACGACTCCGACTCCGACTCCACAGCCCTGATTATTCCAAAAGTCAGATAACAATTATTTGTTAAAAAAATCATTAATTTATGTGTTAAAGCGTTTTAAGTATTGAATAAAAGGATCTTATTATTGATCCAATTTTTTCAAATTTTCTAATCCAGTGTTTTTCAATCTTCTTGAATACGCGACCCCTTTACAAGTTAAAAAATTCTGGCGACCCCCCAGGCCCATATTAAAACTATATCAGTGATTTAAAAAACTATGTATTTAATTTTATTTCTGTTGAGACAAAGTATTGTTGATTAAAATGAAGTTTTCATAAGAATCGACAATAACCTAACACAGAGAAAGGATGAAACTTCCTTTACTCATAACATTAGGCACAGGGAGCCGTTGACATTTTTTTTTTTTTTTAGGATCAGGATTTTCAGCTTCTGCTTTTTATTTCTTTTTCGAAATCAGCTCAACACTTTTTCAGCTATGATATTCCGGGTGGGCCCCTCTGGCTACACCCATGGTTGAGGCCTAAATATCGATAAAAAAAACCAATTGTACTGTAAAATAAGCAGGTACAGCCTTCTCACTGAAATTGTAGTTTTTTTAATGTAGTGTAGGACCTACAAACACTTGTCTTTTTCTTTTATCCGCGACCCCAGGGGGTCGCGATCCACAGGTTGAAAAACACTGTTCTAATCAATAAATAAGCTAGTCATTCATTGTAAGGATTAAATTGCTGGCTTTTGGGCTACAATATATTTTAAAAGAATAAACTTACCTTCGAACAAGTAGAATTTAGAAAATTATTGTAAGAAACTTGTAAATTATTAAAAGCATTTCTTGTAAATGTTTCTTTTTTAACACATATTCCATTTCTATAATAAAACAATTTACCACATTGAATGATTCTACATTTTTTTTTCCAAGGATCATATACTTGTCCAGTAGGGCATCTTTCTTCTGTACCAACGATGACACCACCCTTACTAAAATCTAAATCTAATAAGATTGCCAAAGATTGCTTTTTCTTTTTACTTCGACTGTGTATGAGTTCAGTTTCGTTTGAGGTTACAGTCTGACCCGAGTTTTCAATTCCATCCAACGTAGTACACTCCAGTTGATGCGCTTTTAGACCCGAACAAAATGCACAAAATTTATTTTTATAAATATACTCGATACCTTTTTTATTCTTACGTTGCACTGGTGCATAATATGTAACACATTTTTGTCGAAAAGTAACATTGTGACATTCGAAAATTCCACGCCATTCACATGTTTTCGGGGATGGCAATGATTTAGGTGGATCAAATTCCACTAAATATGAGTGATTACCGTTATTACAGATTTCGTGTGGAGTCCAAGGTAATATATCAATAATATTATTACATATTGCGCAAAATATGTTTCTATAAACGGTCAAAGTAGATGTACTAGTAACTGGCACGTGCAATAAAGGATCATTGTGGTACGAAGTTGTCTTTTCACACAGACATCTTGTTTCATTATCAGCCCAATATATAGGACAATAAGTTACCATATAGTATGAAGGACTATGTGTTTCGCTTGTAGAAACACATTCATATAAAGAATGATCTGTAAGATTATCTCGTACAGAATCCCAGCAGCAATCTCCATACACGAAACAGTCTGGAGAACAGTTACACAATTTGTCACTGAATATTATTTGGTTAATTTGTGAACAATATTTGTGAGTAAGAAAACATTCTAAATTATCCAAATCTGCTAAATCAATGTCTGTAGATGATACAGTAAATCTATAAGCGAAAGGATCGTCATAAAATCCATTACTTTGGTCTTCTCCATATTTATCAGTAGTAACGTCCATCAACGTAGTTTTAGACATTAAATGAGAACCGAAAGGACTGTCAGGTCCCACATTGCACGCTAATATTAAATAACCATTTATCATAAATATGAAAATAAAATTAAGAACACTCATAGACTTCGGTGCGAAAATTTCCATCGAGAATTATTAATAAACTTACCATTTTAGTTTAAGTGCATGTTATAAAGAACTTTAATAAAACTGGAAGTATCTAAATTTCGTAAGCAACAGAATAAAAACCGGAATAGATAAATAGAAAAAGATAACTTCTTCCTGTCTATAATTTTATTCTGTTGTCTAGTAAATAAAATAAATTTTAATTTAAATAATAATTGAATCTCTTTGTCATTTTAATGAGTTTTAATAGGGATTAATAATCTATGATTGACAGTGACATTACGAATTGAGTAAAAATACTGTTTAAAATTAAATTAGTTTATCCAAATTTTAATTTAAATAATATATGAATCTCTTTGTCATTTTAATGAGTTTTAATAGGGATTAATAATCTATGATTGACAGTGACAAAAGTAATTAAGCGAAATTTACTGTTGAAATAATATTTTCTCCAATTTTATTTCCGTTTCTGGTTATCATATTCATTTTTTTCTATTGTTTCATAAGAAATTTTTTATATTTTAATTAAATATATTGTATTAATTCTACGTTTATCTTGAATAAAGACAACTCGCGTATCAATTTAGTACATTTAAACAACACGGAAAAAAGCGAGAAAGAGACGTTTGTTTGAATATATTTTTACAAATACTGGCTACGAAATAATTCTAAAGAATCAAATTATGTTTGTCAAATGAATTTTTACGAAAATTCTAAGAAAAATAACGAATTTTTAAAATAATAAACATCGGTTACGTTTATGATATGTCGGCTTTCCCGCATGCCTCAGAAGTCGCTAGGAGAAGCCGACGATTAAAGTATATTTATTATAATCCACTGTTTGTTAGTGAAATTACTTTTCTATAAATGCGATTTTATAATTTACGCATTAAAATAAAACAAAAGTATTAAAGTAACTACACGTGTGACTTTTTTAACAATAAATAAAATGTCTATATACAATTTTTCCCCAAATAACTCTTTAAAGAAAAGAAAAATAAAAGAAAATAAAGAAAAACAAGACGTTCCGTATCAAAATGGATAAGAGGATTTATTTATCTATCTTATTTAACAATAAACAAATAAAATTTACGTCATCTCCTATATATTTTTTTTACAATATTTGAAACGGTAATTTTGTAAAGTAACATAGCAGATAATTTATTAGATAAAATTTCTTAACTAAAGTTACTAGAAAAGTAGACATAATTGCCAAAACATAGTTTAAAAAGTTAGTAGAAAGAGGTTGCTTGTAGTTTTCTAGACACGTACATATAACACAAACCATTACAGCGAGGTACTTCAACATATACCCGATACTAATCTCCTTTAATGGCACATTACATTGGCTCGAGTCTGCCAGTCGACCATGTACAGGTAGAAGGTCACAAACGTTGCTGAATTACTGTTAGAAGCGTAATTTCTTCTCAGTACCGCCCACGTCGTAGCTCACATGGCATTCCCTAGCACAGTCTCCGCCCCGTTACTATGGCTACGAGTGTATAGGACTGCCCAGAAGATGTCGGTTATGCTCCTATTTTGTTTAATGTATTTTACAATATGTGTGTGTGGCTCCGTAGCCCAATCTTTTCCTTTAAATAATTGTAAATAATAATAATTATTATTTTTACTTTTGTTTTTTAAATTTTAAAAAATTATTCTTTCGAAATTCTAAGGGATAATTACNTTTTATAAATTTATATTTTTAATGCCTATTATCATAAAGCGCTACCGCGCTTTATAGTAGAGCTTAGCCACACAAAGTACCAAATTTGACCGTTAATATCTCCAAGACTAATGAATCGATTTGGATGAAATTTAAAATATTCAGTTTACCACATTGAATGATTCTACATTTTTTCTTCCAAGGATCATATACTTGTCCAGGTTACAGTCTTAGGATTGTAAAAGCATCAAATTTTTGAATAAATTCGTTGAATCGTTCTGGACTTAAGACATCGAATGTGCTTTTTTTTCAGATGCCTTTTTCTATGTACAGGGTTTAACAAAACTACGTGTCAAAATTTTAGGTATAAATTCTAGGGTCAAAAAAAAACTGTAAACGTTTTTTCTAATTCTACTTCGTTTTCGAGATCTGACCTGCTAAAACATACCAAAACTAATTTTAAACTTCCTGCCAAAAGGATACTGCTGTATGTTTTCCCCTTCTGTGTTATTAATATCTACAAACTGAAGCTTTCTTTGAAATGATGAACATTTTTTAACGCGTTGAAAATGAATTTTTTTTAATACAGATATTGAATTTCAATTGTTTTTATAAGAAATAAACGTCCGTGTCTGCAGAGAAAATTTTGGGCAGTTCTTGTAAATTATTCTGTTTAATTTTATAAAAAAATAAAGTTGTATTCAAAGTAAATTTTTATTGAAAAACTCTTGCTTTTCAACTATTTATTTTTATGTTTTGTTTTTACTGTGAAGCAGATGGATACTGTAAAATTTTAAATCGGAGTAATTCGTTTACATTTATTACAGTAAGGTCTACTTGGGCAACATTTACCTACCTTAATATATTGACAGAAGCATAAAAAAGTACAAAAGTACTTATAAAGTTGCCAACTTTAGTGTTAGTATTTTGGCGGAAAATTTAAAAAGTACCTTTTTTGGCAGGTCAGATCTGTAAAACGGAACGGAATTTGAAAAACGTTTATAGAGAATTTTAAGCATATTTTTAACCCTATTTCTAAATTCCTTGGTACAGTATACATAGGCCTATGCCTGTTGATTGCTTTATAATTTATATATGACTTTACTATGAGATATATTGATAAATCAATTTTACATTAATTCCACTTTCATCACTACTGTTCAAATAATTTAAGTAATATTCATAAAACTAAAAAATTGACATTTAATTTCACTAAAAATTAAATGTATTTTCTATTACATCAAATTAAAACGATTCTTGTTTTAATTTCAAATGATTCGTTGAACGTTTCGGTTTTAGAAAAGCTTCTTCTAATGACTTCAGAGTAAGAACAAATACAACAAACTGTATTTATTCGAGTGTTAATCACGTATTCTGATTCTTTAATATTGATAGGAGAGATAGAGCATAAGAACATTGTAATTACTATTATTGTATTGTTTAAAGGATGTAAACAATTTTAACTAAGTTCTCTTTGGCTTCGTCAACTGGAAGAATTTGTTCGTAGTAATTATTTAAAAAAAGAATAATTGAATAATTGATACATAATGTAGAATTTAGAATATTTTAGAAAATTGAAAAGTAAACAAAAATTGCTAGAAATTATCTAAAATTTAGCATATTTTATAAATAGACATTTTAACATATATTTTGTTAAGAGCTACGGATAATAGAACTACTAATTTCGAGGTAAGTTTTTCGAAAACATTAATATAAGCTTTTAGTTTACCTAATAACGAACTAAACTATTTTATTTTAGAACATTAAATATAGTAAAAATTGAGAAAATTAGATTAGAATGAACATTTTCAACTGTTGCGAATTTCTCATTTTAAAATGTTAATATTTTGTCTACTTTTTGATATTATTTAGGGAAAAGTCGTGCAGTACCGACCACCTTAATATTTTTGCCCGTAATCAACGTAAGTCCCAGGAAAATATGATTTTACAACAGTAATATGATAGTTCAAATAGTGCTTCATAAAGTACAAGATAAGATTTCTCTAAAATTTTGTTCAAGTACTAATTATTTATAAAATTAAAAAAGTCAAGAATTCGGGTAGTGCAAATATTGTTGTCCAGTACCGGCAAGTTGCTTTTCTAAAGAATATTTAGATCTTAATGATAATTTAAATTGTTTTAGTGATTTTTATTCAAGCAAATATAAAGTATAAAATTCTTTGACAATATTAGAATAGCGTACTATTGTACTATAACCCAATAACAATAACATTTATTCGAAAAAGTGAATACTAGGAAAACAGGAACAAATCGTCGAAAATTTTATTTACTTGAACTTTACTGCTTACAATTGTCACAAATAAAATACAAAATATTATCTTGATCGGTACATTTGATATGTGCCGAACCCTTCATGCAATAGGCCTACACTGTACCCAGTCTTTATGAATGAACTTTAAATCCTGATCTTGCATATAAAAAAAGTAGATGTTTATTCCATTTCTATATATTGATATAACGTCTTTTTAATCCAAAGAATTTTTCTTAGTAGACGATCTTACAGCATTTTGTTTAGTAATTACGGTTTTATTTTAAAAATTTGAACTGAAATGCATTTCGAGTTGGCTTATGTTTCCAATCCCTCTTCAGTGCTGTTAAAAAATATACAAATCGTAATAAAGGACACGATATTATTACTGAAAAATGTAAGTTTTATAGAAAATCTTAAATGAATACGTTTTATACTGTTAAAGTGTATAAAGTTTTATAATATGTTTTAAACCGCAATAATTTATATTTTTATATTATAGTGAATTGTTATACGCCTATGGAAGATAAAAATATAGAAACAGTTTTTTAATATAGGCCTATACCATTATATGAGACGTAAGTTTTGTATTATAGAAATCTTTTTAAGTAATACTTAAATAATGTCATGTCCTTTATTACAATTTGTATATTTTTTAACAGCACTGAAGAGGGGTTGGAACATAAACCAACCCGAAATGCATTTCAGTTCAAATTTTAAAATAAAATCGTAATTTCTAACCAAAATGCTGTAAGATCGTCTACCAAGAAAAATTCTTTGGATTGGATTAAAAGCACGTCATACATAGAAATAGTTGTTTTTCAATTTTTTCATCGAAAGTCCTTTGCAATCTACCCATCTGAGGGATCATACTATTATTTTTGCCAACTTGGATTGCTCTCATTCTATTTATTAATGTTGTTTTTTAAAACTGAAAATGTCGATCTGGCTACAAGAACTGCATCTATTTCAATTTTCATGCCAGCTTTGGTGTATTTTACTTTCTTCTTTATCTCACTTTCTGCTATTTCTTTGTAAATTGAAAAGAAAGAAAACAGACCTACCGACCAAATTACTTTTGGTCGGTACTGGACTACAAGTAAGTGGTCGGTACTGGACGACTGCCACATGGTAACATTTTGGAGATTGTCTGTTGTATACAGTTTTATATTGTGAAACTAATACGATTTATCTTAAACTAATATTACTAAAGACATAATAATTTTTAAATTGAAATTAACTACTCATCCCCAAAGTGGAATTAGGGCCTCAAAAATAACTTTTGACGCATTAAATATCAATAAGCACCTTCTCGGGCTCGTGGTTCCTACGACTCTAATCAAATAAAATAGTTTCCAAAGTATATGACCTATAACAATAATATTCTTCTGCGTATGGGTACGACTGTGCAGACGCGAGAGAGCGATTTGCCAAGCGATGTGCGAGCGAGCGAGATTACAGCATGACTATACCGACGAGAGCGAACGGGAGAAAGTGGCGTGGAGATGATAACGTCACATGTTCGCGTCGAACTCGTCACAGAGAAGCGTGAACTATAGCACTGTATGTAAGTAAAAATAAAAATGGTTTGACTACATTGCTTACTACTAGCAAAGAAAAATTTTGTTATTAGAATTTCTTCATAATAAACACACAAAAAAAAAAACGAAAATACGGTGTTCTTCCTCTCTGGAAATAGCGGAAGGATAAAGAACTTTATTATAATTTGTTAATAAAGCAGAATTTATATTACTTTATGTATATGTATAGTTTAAAAAATCTTTTTATAGCCTATATACAGTAGACGAAAGATATGATAAGCCATCTTCTAGTTGTGTCTAGACACATGCGCAGTATTCAGCGAGAAGAAGCGAGACGCAATAAATATCAAACACTGTCAGATATTTGCGAGAACCAAAATTTCGCTCGCGCCAGCGAGATTTCTCGCTTCTCGCTTGTGCAGGTTTTTCCTTTGCATGAACTGTCGCTCGCTACTTGATTCGCGTCTGCATAGTCGCATCCTATGTCTGTATAATGCTGCTACCTAGCTGTAGTAGCGAAAAACTAGTAATGGCTAATGGCGGTACTGTACTCTTTAAACACAATTTCTGATGTACTAACTTGTAAGTATTTATTAATTCAGTAGAACTTTGTAGTAAGATATCACAATAACTTAAAAAATAAAAATAATATCGTAAGATAAAAATGATTAAGTATTAAACAAATACCATAATTGAGTAAATAAGTAAATACAATAATATTATGTAACGGTAGAGCAGACAGCAGAATACGACGAATAAAATAACCAAAATAGCGTCATGCTGTCTTATAGTGTCCTTGAACAATTAACGTAATTCAGACACTAGGTGCGCTGTATACTCAGTTCACATACCACAAGCGTAATTCACTCGCTTATGGACTTATTATCAATGCACTATGCCGATCTGAAAAACAATTCTTATTTACTATTAAATTCTACATGTTTAAATGAAGGTAAGTAATTCTCTGATATACTTATTTTAATACCAAGTGATAAAGTAAAAAATACGAGTTTACTTTTTACGAAATACAGCGTGTCGTATAAAAACACTTTCACACTATTTAAGTACATTTACTAAAGTTAATACAGTATTAATAAAAACTCATTTCAGTTAAATATAATTCAGTATTTTTATGTGTAATTAATAATTTTGCTGTAAAATGTAATTTTTTATGGTAACAGGATAAGATAAATTAATAATAGGCCTACTATTAAAAATAAATAATTATAATGTATAGCTGAAAATAAAATAATTTACGTATATTTTAAGTACAGTTTATATTTTGGATGTCTGTTTTTTAAAATATTAAAAATACCATGTATTAACGAAATTACTTAAAATATATACAGTGTTAGCTTATAGGTAGCTGATGTGACGTTTTAATGTACTGTATCTTTCAAAAATACGTGCGAAGGAAAAACATATTTAATAATATTTATCGCATTTATATATTTTTGAATTAACGTTCTGTAAGTTGGACTAGCTCGATAGTTTTCTTATTGATTGTAAGCAAGTTTTGTATGTTATAATATCAGTGGCGTGCAGTCCATGGACGCTGTGAAAGTACCACTTCCCTGTATTTTCTAAAATATAAATACATATTCTGCGATTATTTTCATAAACAAGTTCTTATATATTTTGTTTTATGTCAATGTAGGCTACCTATTGTAGAAATAAAATAAATAAACTGTTTATTTTTATCATTTTCAGTATTTATTTATAATTTTTATGGAAACATAGCTTCCCTACTATCAAACGTCACCGTTATTTACAGTATATTTATAGCATATAAATGATGAAAATATATACTTTTCATCTAAAAATGATCAACAAAATTGCTATATTAAGTTTGTATATAGAATTTTATTTAATTATTCACAAAAATTTAAATTTATCAATTTAATGTTTAGGTATAAATGAAAAGAAATAATAATAAACTAGGAGATTAGACAAACATACCCCAATCATTGGTTTCATGAATGATGGAACATTCGTTATCATTTATATTATGCAATTTTCTAATTACAAAATATTCTTACCATTATTTTATATAAATAAATAGTAAAAAGATAAATATAACAACAGAAAAAGGCTAGATATTTAATTTTTATATATCAAAATAAATTTTTAGATAGTAGACTTGTTTCTTGACTTGTGTGTCTTATAAACAGATCAAATGGATTTATAAAACAAATGGGAGTAGCAAAACATTATATAAACTCTATTAAAATATTAAATAAAATTAAAATTCTAAAATCGAATAAAAATTAATTATAATTATTTTCAGTAATGATTTTATTTACAATGTTGTTAAGCCATTTGAAAACCATTAAATAATAAACACTACCTCAGTGTTATGTAGAAGAAAATAAGACAAACACTTGAATTTATGATTTTTAAGAACGTTTTGTGGTTTTTATGAATTAAATGACATTTCTTAGAAACTTAACTTTCTATTTTTTAAAAAGTTAATTCATATTATTAATTTAATAAATAAGTAATTTAAATATTTGATTATATATTATAATGTTGAACTTTGTCTTAAAAATTTTTATCATAACAAATTGTAGATAAATCAGTATAAAAAATATGTAAAAACTCAGATCAATGGCTGAATTTATTTATAAGCTACATTTAAAGTATAACTATAGGAAGGGCCTTTTTCTATCCTCAAAAAATATTCATGTAGGACATCTACAAATTAAACTTATATAATATCACATATCCACTGAAGCCTCTTTAATTATATTGTTAATTCAGTTTATATCCACTAGACATTCTTTAAATTTATTATTATAGGATACTAAATATGTTATGGCTTAAAATATAAGTGTAAATATGACCCTACTTAGATTTTTTAAAATTAACTTGATGTTAGAGATACAGTATATAAAATTCATTTTAAAAATATGTACTGTATTACCGGTATATATTTTAAAGACTTCTTAAAATGGATGTTATGAACATATTTTTGTGATTCTTAATACAAAGCGTGATTATAATTTGTTATTATGTCTAAGTTCTAAATACAAATTTTTCTTAAATTAATAAAAATTATATTTAGTAATAGAAAATGATATATTTTATTTATTTTGTGTTGTATCTGTATTTTAATACGCAATGGCACAATCGTTTATGTAAAATACTATTATTTGCAACACGCACTTAAGATTGATATTGTGAGATTAGCCGGGGGTACCTTTCCTTGACGGACTGCCCTTTTATCGAATGTCGGACTTATTCTGTATGGCAAACTTCCTTCGAAGGACTGCTTCTGCCGTATATCAACTCTTGCATATGGCAACCTTTCTTTGTCGGACTGCCTCGAATGGAGGGGAAATGGCCCTTTTATTTGGTCTTCCGTAACGTATGCAAATACTTGAGTCATCCCGAGTAAGCCTGGGAAAGGAAATCAACTTCCTTTCAAAAATTCTGATGTTTCCTCCGATTTTAGATAAAATCTTGTTGAAGTTGAAAATATTATTTTCTGTTATTTTAATTTCTTTTCTCCAACTTATTATTTTAATTAAAATGATCCTCCCCTGACCGTTCAGATCTCACAATATTAATTTGTACATTTATGTAGTGGATTAGCTTTAGATTTGCTAATTGTATCTTTTTGACCTGGAGACAACAACTTTACCTCATTTCCTCCGTTTATCGGATTAAGTTCGGGACATTTAAAAAGAAAATGTTAATCAGTGCAACATTCAGGGGAAAATTTTGAATTGAAGTAACGAGATTTCTGGTTGGCACCGGAAGTTTATATAGGTCTATAGTTAATCGGGGCTTCCTCCTCTACGCTTTACATATTTAGTTTCGCCTTCCATCTATATATTATAGTATGTAAATCGTTTTGTATTAAATAATGTTGTTCCAAATTTTAAAAGATTAAATAAAATTAATTAAATAAGCTAATCAACGGCTACTATGGATTCTGTTTTACTCGTTTTAAATAATATCTATGTATAAATAAATACTAATTTCGTCAAATATTTATGCCTTTTTGCATAACACCGAAGTGGCAAATTCATGATTAAGTTGCTTCTATGAATATCCTAACCTGTATTTTAGTAACGTCGTTGAGAATCATAAATAATCGAAATTGAAAGGAATGATCGTGCATTGAAGTTATAAAATATTAATAAATTTAATAGTGAAATATAATATTAAAATATTACTTTAATATTATATTTCACTATTAAGTTATAAACGTAAACCAAACAACTTCTAAATGTAAGTTGGTTAGTGATTTTTTGGTTGTACTTTTATGTAAACAGTATTTTTAGCAGTCAATGCCTATAAACTTTCATGTTTATAATCAAATAGTTTGTATTTATGATCGTTTAATTGATTAATCATAGTATAGGCTAAAAAGCGTATATTGTTATAATTAATCTTCACTAACTACTAAATACAATCAATAAATCGATATTTATAGTCAACTTACTCTGATATTTTTATAGGCTATACATGAAATACATAAATATATTTAATTTGAGTCAACAATTTTCTGAATACAGTATAATGCATTCAGATTTATTTTATTCATAGAATAATATGCGATCGTCACGATTTTCTTATGATATCGTGACATGAAAACGACTATTCATTCAGATAAGTTCTAGTTGACTGATACATTACGCAATCTACAATAATTAGAATTTATACTGTATATTTTTTTTGAATCATGTTTGCTATTATGATGTTTTTATATTATTTTATGATTATTTAAGTGAAATAAAAATAAAATACATAACTGAAAAATATAATGATATTTAATGAAAAATAATTATGTTCTACTCATGAAAATAATGCTACAAATGTATTATATCAATATGTGATTATATTCAGATGTAGATGGTGAATTGTGTTATTCATATATAATTGCTTTAAATATTTTACTTTGTAAAATTTTTTTCATATAGGCCTACTGTATAACATTTATAAACTTATCTTATGAACGTTTAAAGTCACTGTGTAACGTTTGTATTTATGATATATTCACTAATACTTTACAACATAATACATTTATCAACATTTTATAATACAAAATTTTACAATACAATACAATAAAATACAAGCACTTATAACAATATCACCTACACATTATCTCAATAAGTGTTCATACTGCTGTAATAATGAAAACTTGAACTCCATTGTTTGCCAGTACTCTAAAATTGCAGCTATAATGTTCACTCTATATTATAATTGAAAAAATAAAATAACTTAAAATTCTTAAAAATAATAGTTTGTATAATTAAATAACTATATACATTTAAATCATAAAATCTGATTAGAATTTCTTGAAATAATTCGAATTTAAATTCAGTTAACTCGTAATAAATTTTACTACGACATCGCGCGACTTTGTCGAATTGCGATAGAATTGGGAGGAAAGAAGCGATCCCTGCACCTGTTAGGCACAGAAGAGGCGATCCCTGCACCTGTTAGGCACAGAAGAGGCGATCCTGGTACAGTACCTGACGGACGCGGACAGGTGAACTTTGCACTTGCCACTAAAGAGGCTATCATCGTGCTTGCAGGCCACGGGAGACACGATCCTTGCATTGCCAGGTACAGAGAGACGATCCAAGAACAAACCAATCGAAGATCGTGTCTCCCGTGGCCTGAACAAACCAATCGATTTCGATTGCTTTGTTCTTGTGTTGTGTTCATTTTTCCCGCCTATTTTCCTATAGGCGCACGTAACACTGTTTTTATTTTTGACCCCCAAGCCTAAATTTCGTTAGGTGCGCTCGAGCATCAGAGAGCATGGACATTGTCACTGTAATACCTTTGTACATCGAAAACGAAGTCATGGACTCCTGCTTTTACTTTCCTGGCTCTGTTATAGATAACAAAGGGCGATCGGTCAAAAAATGACCCCCCAAGATTTTTACATTTTTGGACTTAGGGGACTTTGAAACGTCGAGAAATACAAAAACATTCAGGAGTTTTTTCTGTATGTATGGATGTTAATGTGCGTGTGTGTTTGCGTGTGGCGCGATTTTGTTCACCATCTTTGAAGCTTAATAAATTCTGTGTTTTCGAAAATTTCTGAAATTTTGCAGGAAGGTTTGTGTGTTATGAAGATTTATGCTATTAAATTTTCGTGGTTTAAGGTCGACGGGGTGGGATGATAAAGGATGGTAGTATGTCATATCTCGAATAGTGTTGGACTTTGTGACGGTTTTACTCATTATTAGTACTGTACTTACAATTTTTTTATTGTTTTTTATAAAACTCATCCCTACCCTAAAAATTAAGTTTTCTGACATTTTATAGTAATTAAAAATGTAAACAGCTTTTTAAATGAAATATCGTAACAGAAAGCGCCAGGAAAATTTTAAATGTTGCCGGGAAAGTTAAGTGATTCGTTGGTGGATTTTTTTACATTTAAATGTACCCACATTACATTTCTGGATTTCTCGTCTCAATTAATGAAAAATGGCAAAGTTTTATCAAAGTCAATCCATTAAATTTTGAGAACGAACTCGATTCTATACCAAGACGTGCTAGCGACTGCGAGACATCGCACGACAAATTCGCGCGATTCGTACGATATCGCTTTGTCGCGCGAGCTCGTAAAACGACCTAATATCTCGAAAAAGAAGTCATGGACCTTAATTTTTATTGCATTTTTGGATTCCTCATTGTAATTAATGGAAAATGGCAAAGTTTAATCAAAATCTATCGAATGGATTTCGAGAACGAACAGAATTTTAAGTCTCATAGAAGAAGCTTCTCTAACGCTCCGCTTCAATGATAAGATTTATCATTAAATTTATTAAATAATAAACTTAAATATATTATATTTAAAAATTGTCACCAACTATGAACGAAATTTGGAAAATTATTTAAAATATTGTGTTTCCCCGAAAATAAGATCGGGCCTTATATTAATTTTTGCTCTAAAAGACGCATTAGGTCTTATTTTCAGGTGATGTCTCGTCCAAAGGCGTTCGCTTTAGTATTCACAAATACTTAATTATAATTTATATTATCATTTATTTTAAGTATTAATGTCAATAATAATATTTATTCATATAATTATATATTAATATTATATATAGGCCTATATATATAATCCAGATGGATTGATAATAATAATAAAAGCGTAGAGCCCAAAAGGTCAGGAGTTGAAAGTTGAAATTTGGTACACAGTTAGGGTACGTCGTGAGAATGTACAGTACACTAAGAAGGGATTTTTCGAAATTCCCCCTCCCAGCGGAGGAGAGGGAGAGGTTTAAGGATTACCCTGAACTCGGATTCTACGGCACTATTTTAGATGCGGTTTTTTGCGTTAACGCCGGGCTCATCTTCTACTTATTTCACAATTCAATACGTCCGTCGTGGGCTGCAACGGACGTATTAAATATGACCACCTGGCTGACGATCTTAATCGGTGCTTATTTTAGGGGTAAGGTTTATATTATGAGCATTCTGAAAAAATCATGCTAGGGCTTATTTTCCGGTTAGGTCTTATTTTCGGGAAAATGCGGTATATTCATAATATTACAATATGAATTTAAAACAGATAATATCACTAAATCTATAACGATATTTAAAATGATAATGGTTTCAATAATTCTTACATTTTTCGAAACTGTTTTGATAACTTGTTTAAATTTTATTAATTGGTAAATAAAACACAATAACAATGTTGCATTCACTATATTTAAAATCTTAAATACATTTTTCTTTTTCAGAATGGCCATGCAAATTACAAACTATAAATGTTGTTCAACTTGTGAAAAATCGTTTACTGGACCAATTCCGTATTATCAACATATGAGAAGTAAAAAGCATAAAAATAAAGAAGAATTGAAAAATGCAAATATTCCTGTATTTAAAGATGAATACTCCAGAAATTATGTATTTTGTGAACCTTGTAGAAAGACATTTACTGGATACAAATGCTATGACCAACACTTGAACAGCAAAAACCATCTAAAGCACTGCACGACACAAGAAATTATATTAAATAAAGAAAATCGTAACAGCATCACTGCAATGTAACAGTAATGTAAGCATTTTTAAATTAATAGTTTATTTTTATATTTATTAAATAACAGTATAATATACTTTATTAATTAAGTAGTTTATTATTACATTATATGCTTTATTAAATATCATAAAGTGAAACTTTGTTTGAAAAACGTTTCGTCGTTTGGTCTTATATTAATTCTTTCCTTAATTTTAATTAAGTTTTAACAAACTCAAAAACAATAGATTTTTACATTATTCTGATAACTACTTAAAGGGGGGTTTTTTAGACAATTAAGCAAACTTTCAATGTCTTTCCTACAGAGACAATCAGCCGACACCAAGAACAACTCAGAAGCTTGTTATCAATTTTTTTTTTTTTTTTTTATAAAAGAACTTTACAAGTTTGCTTAATTGTCTTATAAACCTCTTTTAAGTTGTTGACAGAACAATCAAATCCAGCCCTTATTGCTAATTTTTAGTTTGGTCTTATTAAAAAGACTTTTTACAGTTATACTGTGTTCAATTCTTAAAGGAATCTCTTATGTTTAAAGTACAGTGAACTCTTCGTATAGTTATTATCCGGTATAGAGAACGATTTTGTTAGTTCTTGGTTTGCTTTAGTGAACTCGTGATATAGGAAAATATATGAATGTTTTCACTCATTGTTTTTACAGTTCACTACAAGTATATCGAGACACTATTGCATATGACCAGATTTAGAAGTGATTTTGAAATGTTTTTAGTCTGATTTATAAGTTGTGGCTTTTAACATGACTAATAACAGTCAACTACTGACCGAATTACCGAAATGTAAATGCTCTAGTCATCTTATTTGGTAGACCAGGGTTCATATATGGGTCAGCTCAAAATTTTCATGGATGATGGATGAAACTAGTTTAGCCCGCCCCACCACTGGGGAAACTGTCCGTTTCCCCAGTGGTGAGGCGGGCTAAACTAGTGATGGATATGAAATAAAAGACCTCCTTAGTAGTCTACCCACAAGACGGAAAGAGTCAAAGCTGGAAAAAGTCCAATTACCCAAAGCAAGGATTAGCAGCACAGAAAGTTGTCTAAGCCTTAGTTTATATTAGATTTGATCTGTAAGCAGTACCATGGAATTAATGATTAGAATTAATTTCAAAAATCAATAACTAGACAAGCAAACATTAATATAATGAAAGTTTTTTCTATATATGATAATTTTTATTGTAACATACTGATGATTGTTAGCAAAATCGTTTATGAAAATGCTTTTATAAATAAGTCATTTTGTTAACAAAAAATGCATTTTTTAAAGCTCTTTTAACTTATAAAAGCTATCAAATATAAGTCTCATTTAATTAATATATTATATAAACATTACATACACGAGATAATTATCCCATGAAAATATTAGTTGGCTATATTTAATAATTACAGAACTAATTCATAGAATAACAAGCGCAAATTAAGATAATGTTAAACGTATGTAAAACAAAACAATATCGAAAAATTTGAGTGTGTTTAATAGACTAACAATGAAATCACAAAGTTTTATAGAAAGCTTATAGTATATCTGAGTTGACAGTACATCAAGAATATTATTTTGAATTAAAAAAACAAAATATGATGCTTTTCTTTCAACATTTGTCACAATAAAACATTAATCCTCGAATAACATACACAGTGTATGCTATCGGGTTGAATCGGTTTGGGTATTTACATAATCGCTCGTTTGTGTTGCCACTGCTGTGCTTTTCAAGTTTTAACTTGTTTGGGTGGACATTACAAATACTGTATTTGCATTCTTATAAGTTTAATTACAGCTATTTTTTAAAATTCTGTTATTTTTTAAGAAAAAGATACATTAAAATGGAAGATAAGAAGGTGCATTTTTGACATCTCATGCTCTATTATTTCCAAAAAAAAAAGTGACAAAAACTCAAAAGATATGTGCTGTATATGGGGAGGATGCAGTAACTGATCAAACATGCTAGAAATGGTCTTCAAAATTTAGGGCATATTTTTCTCTGGAAGATGCACCTCGGTCAGGACGGTCTTCGACCGTAGATGAGTCCATAACAACCAGGGCTGTGGAGTCGGAGTTGTCAAAAAATCCGTCGACTCCGACTCCCTTTTTACTTACCAACTTGTTACGTATATGAAACGGAGTCGGAGTCGGAGTCGGATGGTAAGGAAAAGTCGGAGTCGGAGTTGGAGTCGGTAGATTTTTACGCGACTCCACAGCTCTGATAACAACTTTAATTCAAATTGATCGGCATAACACAACACGAGAGATAGCGACATCTTAAAAATATCCTAAACATTGTTGTCAGACATTTGGCTAGCCTTGGATACACTTCCCGTTATGATGTTTTGGTTCCTCATCAGTTAAGTGAACGAAACTTTATTGAGTGTGTTTCTGTTTGTGATTCACCTTTAAAACGCAATGAAGATGATCCTTTTTTAAAGCGATTAATAACTGGAAATGAAAAATGAATTGCTTACAACATTTAATGCAAGAGATCTTGGAGTAAGCAGGTAATCCTCCAGTGCCACAACCTAAAGCTGGTTTGTATCCCAGAAAAGTAATGATTTCAGTTTGGAGGGATTGGAAAGGGGTTTTTATTATGAGCTTAACCCAACAACCAAACGATTAATTCCAATAAATATTGTCTCCAACTGGATGAACTAAAGGCTGCAATGCATAAAAAGCATCCGGAACTTTCAAATCGACGGGGAGTGGTATTCCATCATAATAATGCGAGGCTACGCATATCGTTAAACATGCGCCAAGAACTTCTAGACTTTAACTGGGATGTTTTGAGTCACCATGCATATTCTCCAGATATTGCTCCCTCAGACTATCATCTTTTTCATTCATTGCAGAATAATTTAAATGACATAGAATTTCAATCTTTAGAAGGTATCAAAAATCACATCAATAATTTCTTCAATCAGAAACCCATCCAATTCTACACAGATGGAATTATAAAACTACCGGTCAGGTGATGTATGGTTATCGAACAGAAGGGTGAATACATTCAATATTTAGTAGATAAAAATGTAAAGCATTCAAAACTTCCTAATATAGTATTAACTCTTGACTCAATGGCTCTCAACTTTTGAGCCAGTGGCACACCGACGAACCAGCATCGCATCGTCTTATATATAATAAACGAAATGTAACTTTAAGGATTGCAGTTTTTTATATAAAAAATATAGCCTACAAATAATACTAAAAAGTAGACTAAACTTTTCATTTTAAAATGATTTTTTTTAAATGTTGTTATTCTTCTATGAGAAAATTTCGTGACACACCGGTTGAGAACCACTGGTTTAGCCTAACATAACCTAAAACCAATTTGACATTTAAGTAAGAAATAAACATGAACACATCGTCTCTTAGTTACATTATTATTTTTTATATTATTAAAAATATTAGAAAACACTAATCTCTTTAATTTCACATTTGACCGCTCGAGATATTGTATAATCCATTAGTGTCCCAGATCAAATCCAGCCAGCGAACATATTTGACATCTCACTTATAAGTGATAGAAATAGGTTTATTTTATTTCATTTATATTTTTATTTTTTGTATATATGAAATATATAAAATATTTGTAACCCGCCTATTACTTATGCACAGTTTGGTCTGCCATTCGAAAAGTTTCGGCACCACTGATGTAATGGATGAACCAGATGATATACAGCTAATGACTCTTATGCAGCTGTTTAGTTTATTGAACAGTTTAAAAATAAATTATTTCTAATTTTTAATAATATTCTTAAATTTATTTGTTATACGTAATTACAAATATGCACAACTGGTAAATAAAGACGTAATTCCATTATTTATAGTTTTGTAATAATAAATTACCAATTTTAGTGGAATTAGTTCTGGTAAACTGTTGAAAACATAACCTCTCCACTTCTTTATCAACACATCATTTTTAACAGACCAAAAAAAGATTAAGCGAAAACTCGTACGCCCTACGCTACAGCGTAGTCAGCCTATTCGATAGGCTAATCAGGCACTGAGTACAGTATAGTACAGATCGAAATTGTAGTTTTAACTTAACTATACTTACATAAAATTGTAGCTTACTCTGATATGAGTATTCAACTTTATATAGTGTACAGTACATACTTTGATACTATATACTGTATATGTAGTAAGCTATATGTAATTTACATATATTGCTATATAACTTATTCTTTTATATCTAAAAATGTATGAATACAGCCTGTATAAATGAGAAAGATAATTAAACAGATCTATAATCAAAGCTCTTAAAATTAAGCTTTTAGACAGAATTAGACAGAGTATGTAGTGTTGACCGAGTCATTTAAATATTGACTATATGAAAAAAATATATATGAAAGAATATAGAAATTTTATTTAATAAAATATTCAAGACTTGTATCGTTAATACAGTATTTTATTTTTAAAAAAATTTTAATATATTTCTTTATTGTGTAGTTATCAGTTATTCTTAAAATAATTTAACTCTTCTAATTTTGTAACATGTCATGAAGCTTTTATGAAACTGTATTTGAAATGTAAAAAAATTGTATGATCTAAAACAGTAAACAAGGCAACATTTTTCAACTGTGATGATTTAATTCCTAATAAAGGAAATAAAAATGATTATGTGAATTGCCTAAGTTAATGAAATTCATGTTTGCTTATAACTAAAATGAATCATTTTAAGTTGTCAAGATTGCATAATCAGACGCAATACATACATCACAAAAATTTCCCACATACGTCAGAGTATGTAGTGTTGACCGAGTCTACCCGACAATCAGCTAACGGCCAATAACGTGATCAATTTTAAATGTAACAAATTTTATTGATTTGTGTAGTTAGCTACTTTTTACATAGTAACAACGCAAAGATAATTTAATATAATATTATATATTATAATACAGTATTAATATTTAATATTTATTAATACTGGATAGCCAGTTAATTAAGACTAAAATAATAAAATAATAAATAAAACTCGGATCTTTACACCAAAACTGAAACTAACATTAAAAATAAAATAAAGAAATTAATTTAAATTTAAATTAAAACCAGTAATTTTTATTGTGGCATCGTCACAATACCGGGCTGAAATTTTTAATCATATTTTTAATTTATTTAATTTAAAATATATGCTCGCCACCTCAAATTAGTAATGTCTTGCCCCTGTATTATCATGCTTTTCCTTTAACAATAGAGTTGTGCCTATTAACTGCTTTCTATTATTGATAACTTCTATTAACTGCTTTCAGGGGAAAAGATTTGAATTGAAATAACGTGTCTTCCGGTTCGCATTGGAAGTTCTTATATAGTTAATCAGAACCTCCTGCCTCTAAGGTTTCCATATCTGTTCTTGAATTTCATCTATCTCCATTTTCGAGATTAAGGAAAGACGGACAGACGAACGACAATGGGAATTTATAATCAATTGAAACATGTTTCGGAAAGGGTGAATAAAGTAGCCTACTTCCTGTTATTCGTTTTGATTGGTTTAGTTATACTGTATTTCATATTGGCAGTCGGAATTGAGTCTATAGCACTTCTTTATAAAGTGTTAGTTTCGGTTTCGGTTGACGGTGATGGAATATTTTGCTTTCACTATATATATATAATAAGCATTTGTAAACATGCATGAAATACAGCTTAAAAAACTTTGCTTGGGGTCAGGAACAGATTAATCCATTTTATATTGTTTCTTATGGGAGAATCTGTTCCGATTTTAGAACAAATCGGTTTTCGAAGAACTTTTAGGAACGAATTACGTTCGAAAACAGATATTTATATATGGTACAAAAAATTAATTTTTATTTTTCTCATTCAAACAAAATAAATTATACAGTACTTGATATTCTATTATATGTAATTTGTAAACAAAGAAATATCATTAAAGAGATTAATTTATCTAAAAAACTGTTAAAATTCTATACTGTAGTAAATTTATTTTATTTTATCTTTATATATTTTTTTATTTAGCAATTTAATATTATAATGATTACAGAAATAATTAAATATTAAAAAGATGTATTGACACTTGACAGCATAAGATATTAATAACATTAAAGAAATATTATTGTATGTTTAATAAAATACTAATAAATTATTTTTATATATTTAGGAAAAGCTTTCATTGTTGTGAATTGATCTCATTATCAAGATCTATTTTGGAATGTGATGGATTTGAAATGGTTGAAAAAGTGAAGAATGTTATGAATGTGAAAAATGTTATGAAAAAGTGAAGAATGGAATGATAGTAAATAACATTGAAACAAACAAAATACTATCTTACTAATGCAGCTTCACTTATTATTATCACAATAATATAAATTAATAATTAATAATTATTATTAATTTTATAATAATTATTAATATTAATAATTATTATAAAAAGTTAAATTTAAATATTAATTATTTTTACATGTTAATTATTATTCCATTTTGGTGTATTTAATTATCTACAATTGTATATAAATTTATTTTTAAAAAGTATTTTGAAATACTGTTTTAAAAAATCAGAATTATTAATGTAATATATAATATTTTATAATGTAAATTTTAGAAAAAGTCATATTCGTGTTTTTTATTCATTAAGTGATTCAACCTGTAAGTAAATCTAAAGTTCTCTGAAAGAATAATCTCATAAAGAGATGAGTTTAATTTGATAGAGTTTAATACTGTGAAGATTATTTTGCTTATTTTATGTTTTCCTCATTGTTTTGGGCTGATAGGATTATTAGTCCATACACTCTATCCTTCTAAATTCGTCTTGTAATATTGTTAAGTAACTTAATTTAAAATTTAAAAACTGTATTAATTCTTCTTGTAGTAAATCAAATGAAAATTATCATACTGATATCAATATTAAAGTGTAATTTTTTTCATTTAATAAAAACAATCTTATTTAAATTTATGTTTATTTCTTATTTTATATAAATAAATATTAAAGGAATCAGTTAAAAGTAATTACTTACTTTTATTATTGCGTATGATGAATTTATTATATTTTGTTTTACCAACTAAAACTATATAAATAATTCTAATATTCGAAAATTTATTTTATCGAATAAAAATTAAGTCCGGCTTCATATTTATATTTTTAGATATGTAATGTAAGATAGCATTTTACTTTAAAATTATCAAGTCATTTTTTTGTCCATCATGAGTTCAACTAGACCCACGGTTGGGCGGCCGGGGCGTGAGGGACAGGACCCCTCATATCCGGGACAGATCCCCAAAAAGTTTCAATTTAATATAAGAATACAGTGTTTTATGACATGATAACTTTGCTTAATCTATTCTGAAATGAAATATTATAATATTGCACAATTATATTAGGCCTTATAAAAGCAAATGGTTCTCATTAGAAAATGTGGATGGAAAGAATAAAAACATTGGTTACGAATATGGGCACGAGAAGTATAGTGCATCTGTCTTGTGTCCTTATTCACAACCAAGGATCAAGAGTTAAAAGTTAACCAATAAGCATTCACATACTAAAAATAAAGTACATGGTTAACTTCTAACTAACCTTTGATCCTTGGTTGTGAATACGACCATCGGTGAGCCATCAATTTTCCAGTAACTGGGAGTCAGATTTACAAGGAACTATTATCACAATTGCTTTGTAGCGTTTCCTTTTTCGAGGAAAGAGTCATATTTTAACGGGATCTTCCACTATTTTCCTTATTTAAATCTTTTAAGCTAGATTAACAGTTTTAACACATTGAATGCAACCTGAGATAACTCAAAAACAAACAGATTTATTCGTTCTTTGTAGATATGAAAATGTTTCATTTTCAAATACAGTCAAACCTCGGGTTTCGAACGCTTCGCTTTTCGAACAATTCGATTCACGAACAAATTTTTGAACTGCTTTTTACTCCAGTTTCCGAACAAGCTACTCGGCAAAAGCCGACCACAGATTAAAGAAACACAAATGGTCAACTCCCTATAGGCTACTTCCTATGTTAAAGAAAGTCGACGGTCCGACCAATCAACGACAAGACAATCGATCCAGAAGTTAGTGGCGCCGAGATCACTTCGCGTTATTAGACGTAACGATACGAATCATCGATGACGTTGCTTAATATTATAATATTAATATTTAATATTTATTAGTGTTAGATAGCCAGTTAATTAAAACTAAAAATAATAATTAAAACTCTGGCCTTTAAACTGAAACTAAACTAAAATTATAAATAAAATTAAAATTAATTAATTAAAATTAAAATTAAAATTAAATAATTAAAACATAATATTTCGGAATGTGTGTACTTATTGTCCGTTTGATAGATTTGGTTATGCAGTATTTCATCCATGCAGTCAGAGTTAAGTCTCTACTGTATTTATAGCACTTTTTATAAAGTGTTAGTTTCGGTTTCAGTTTTGGTTAGCGCTGACAGAACATTTTGCTTTTAATATACAGTATACAGTACAAAGAATAGATGTAGATATAGATAATATTATATTATTTATAATATATTGCATTTGTAGGCATTTTTATGCATGAAATACAGGTAAAAAGGTTTAAGAAAAAGCTTTGTTTTGTTTTGGAAACAATATAAAATAATTTAATTTTGTATTGTTTTTTATGGAAAAATTTGTTTCGGTTTTAGAGAAAATCGGTTTTCGAACAACTTTTAGGAACGAATTAAGTTCAAAAACCGAGGTTTGAGTGCATTTTAAAATAAGCCTCTAATTAACATTACAAAACTGTTAAAATAAGAACTAATAGGTTCAATGTTTTAAAAGAAATTAATGACTAATCTACTATCCGAATTTCTTGTAATTAACTAATGTCATAAATTATTAAGTTCAGATAAGTAAATATTCAAATTTATTTTTCAATTTTTAATTTTCTTTAATAAATTCCTTTTATACTAAATGAAGATGAAATAATTAAAACTTATGTAGTAATATTTAAAGTACTTATTATTAATTATTAATTTGGATTATAACAGGAAATATAATTTATAATTTTTGAATAAAATAAACACAGTCAAACATCTAAACATACAATATACCGACGGGAATATAAAAAATGGCCGTTGTTTGCAGGTTATTTTGTATGCATTTCTAAAAGAAATGTGTCTTTATTGAAGATTCAACTATATTTTACTAAAATTTGAAGCAATAAAAATTTTCTATGAAACATTATAATAAAGAGTTAGTATTATTTGACAAAATCAACTGTTAAATTTTAATTTAGAATAATAATTTTTATTTTAAAAATAACTATCTCATTTTACAACATTCTCATGATAAAAATATTTTAACATTTTTTCTAATCTTTGTAAAATTATCTAAAAGTAAATATAAAAATGTATGCCTTTATAACGTGAGATTAGCCTATACATATCTAAATAACAAATTATTAAAAACTTAGCCAGTCTCATTTAATATATTACGATCGTTAGTTAAGTTATAATTTGAAATTATATGCAGTATCAAGAACAACTAGCGTAACCAACGCAATTTTCTTTCGATAATTTAATTAAGCCTCACCTCTTATTCATCCAAAATTCAGTTTAGACTGGTTTTTTTATTATTTAATAATTACTTAAAACATTTTGAGTCTTCGAAAATATAAAATCAATACATCTTAAATCTTAAAATCGATACTTACCATAAGAATAAACGTCTTTATAGGAAGCAAAGATGCGGTCGCCATTGTGAACGTCTCCGAGAGATCTGAATCTGACTTCATTAACTCAGATTCAGTTTATTAATCACTAGTACAAAAATGAATTCCTAAGAAGAAGCTTTGCGTTTCTTATTATTACGCCGAAAGCAATGACGTAGAAGGATGATTCATTTGGTTCATCACGTTATAGAAAGTCGATAAAATGAAGACCAGTTTCGTGTGTTTTATAAAGAATTGAGATATCATACTGAAAAATATTTAAACTATTTTCGGATGACCAAAGTAAAATTTGATTATTTGTTGGCTATCTTAAAAGATTCTATACAACAGGGTCGTTGCTAGAGTATTTGGCATCAGGGGAAAACTTAAACGTGGCCCTTTTGGATAAGCCTTTCATTAGTCTGTTACAAATTTAAAAAAAAAAGCACTTTTCTGTTGTATTGAAATATAATATGCAAAATATCAAAATATTAAAAATTAAAGGAAATATTCAATTAGTTTCAGTTTCGTTAAAAACATAATTACATATAATAATTATAAATACAAAACTACTATAAAAATAATAATTATAAATACAAAACTACTATAAAAATAATAGAACTTTTTGGGCTGCAATTTGAAAAACTTGTAAACCTGTAAATTTTTACTGTCGTCCGGCTGTCTGTCCTTTCTCAATCTCAATAACAGAGTGAGATAGATGAAAGCCGAGACCATATCTGGTCTCGACATAAGAGCAGAAGGCCTCAATTAACTATATAAGAACTTCCGATGTGATGCAAATTGGAAGTAACGTTATTTTAATTTAAAAATTTTTTCCTGAAAGGAGTTAGATAGATGACTAGCAGAACTCAATTGCGAAGAGGAAAAGTATGATGTACAGGGGCAAGACACTACTAATTTCGGGTGGCGGACATATGTTTTAATTTAAATAAATTAAAAATATGATTAAAAAATGTAGCCCGGCATTATGACGCTGTCACAATAAAATAATTGTTCGTTATCATCAAAAATAATTTTAGGTTAGTTTGTTTTTTCAAGCTTTCCTTATTGCAAATTGGTAAATTATGTCTTCAAAATTAATACTTTTGGATAGACAGCAAAATTAGTGTAGTCCTGTTAATCGTTCTCGACTCTTCAAAGATCTGAAGTAACTTTTTATCAACTTTAGTTTGTTAAAAGATTACTCTCCTGATGGTACGATTACAAGTATGGAGAGAAATATATTGTAAGCACAATTGTACCGTATATGTAATAGGATTTGACTCATTCGTATACCATCTGGGCACGATATATAAAATGTCAAAGATTTATGTTATTAAAAGTTAATAACATATACAAATAACAATTTTGTATATTTATTTATTTTATTAAATAAAATATTTTTTGTGATTTAATTTAAAGATTTTTTAAATTAATGATAAGGCATTTTAATGAAGCATCGGGAAATTCTTCTTTTCGTAAACAAGAAAAGAAGAATCTTACTTAAAGTCCTCTCACACCATCTTTCTATGCATGAAATCGTAATTTATTAACAATTCTAACTCGAACACTGACGAATAAAGCAGGATACGGACTCAAGATGAGTCCGTATCCTGTCTTCTAGAAACGTATTTCTGAAGTGCGTACTTCCTGATTTACACTTCTAAAAATGTAGATGTTATTCCATTTTTTTTTTTTTCCTTAAAATTTCTTTCCCTCTCTCTCTCTCTCATTTGCACGATACGCGAACACATCACTTGTCACACGGTCAATTGTTCTTCATCGAAAAACTCCTGCTCTCTCTTCCTCACTCTGGCACTTCGATGGAAGTACCGTCAAACATTGTTTCTTTTTTAACCGCGGATATATTTTTCTGATCTGAGGATAGAAAATGCAATTGGTCGATCAATTTATATATACAAATAGAAACACTAATCATTTTACAAAACTTTTTTATAAGGTTATAGGAAAACACATTTTTGAATCCCTAGACTCCCCTGAATGACGACCAAAGGGTTACAAATGTCACTACATATGCGGTTAAGTTACATAACACGAAATTATTTTTTACAAATTGCGCCAAACATTTATAATTTCGGAAAAATGATGTTGCAATTATTTTCCGGTTACTTTGATAAGTTTCATTGAGTAACAAAATAATTTAATGAAACAATTCAATTATCGTTTTTAAAGTTTTTCAAATTCTTGAAATAGACATTTTAAACATTGTTCCTTAAAGCTATTAATAGTTATACTTAATTAATTAATAAACATTCCCGAAAAGCTGTATTTAAACTAAATATCTAGAAGGTTTGCTCTAGTTTTAGAATGAAAGAGTTAGCGTTCTTAATGGGTCATTTGGAATATCGTATGTCCATCAACTAGGACAAAGTCCTTGATAAAGGAATACATATACAGTACTTATTCTTACGTCATTTTAATGAATGTTTATCCAAGCAATTTATAAACGTATTTTTCCCTTATACAGGACAGAGTAATTCTACAACTAAAATGCAAGGTATAATAAAATATATTTTTAAAATTTATTATATTTTATATTATACATTTTAAAATGTCTATGTTTCTCAGTAAATCTTATTCTGTTTTTTAAAAATTTTAATATAAACATGAAAAATGTGTTCTTTATTTAAATATTTATTTTTTATTATTTAGCAAATGCTGCACTCGCTTCCTTTAAAGTTTTAGAACGATATTTAAAACTTCCTTTGGATGAAAGTATTTGTCAAATAACTTATGTCTGGATCGATGGCACTGGAGAAAAACTAAGAGGAAAAACCAAAACCCTCGACTTTGTACCAAAAACTGTTCGTGGTAAAATCATTTTATCCAATTTTTGTAAATTAAAATTCTTTTTATCAATGCATGCAATTATAATTTATGTGTATATATATATAGGCCTATATACTCGTATAAACAATATTATAGTTATTTGTTGTCTATATTATTCTATTTCAATAATTTTATTAAATTAATTAAATCTTGTTTTTCCAGATGTTCCATTGTGGCAATTTGCTGGTTGTGGTACCTACCAAGCAGAAACTAGTAGATCTGATATGTATCTTCACCCTGTGGCCATGTATAAAGATCCATTTCTGAAAGGTTGCAATAAGCTTGTTATGTGTGAAACTTATACTCTTGATCAAAAACCGTCTGGTAAATTTGTTGATAAATATAAATATTTTTTAATTTTTTAATTTGTTTTGACTATCGAAAAAATTCTCTTTTCAGTTAATAATAAAAGACGTTCGTGTAAAGAAATATTAGAAAAGGTAAAGGAAGAGAAACCATGGTTTGGTATTGAACAAGAATATACTCTTCTTGATGCGAATGGACGTCCTTTAGGGTGGGTTGAAAGAGGATATCCTGAACCTCAAGGTATTCTTCTCTATTTTAATCTGTTAAAATAATAATGTTATGATATTTTTAAAAAGTTTTATTTGTTAAGACGGTTCCTAAAATAATAATAGGCCTAATAGTTCCTAAATTTAACTTGCTGTTGTATTTTCTAAAGCAGATTTGAATCGCTGATATGGTAGATAAGATCACATCAAAGTATTAGTTTATATCATTTTGGAACATATAAAGTTATAATACTTTGTTTCAAACGAGGCAACCAAGAAATCCTAAATAGAACTGAAAAATATTCGAAATAAGCACTTTTGTAAGTTTAAACTTATAAAATGTTTGCAAAATATTTTTATAAATTATTTAATAAATAATAACTATAAATAGATGTCACGTTGTTTATAACTGCATTTACATACATTTATAAAAATTAATAAGCTCATTAAAAAATATTATAAACACTTAACTTGAAAACAAAATAAGACATCAAATTAAAAAGTGCAAGTCAAATAAAGTCAAATTTATTTTAAAAATAAAAATTATGAATTATCATAAATGACTTCCATTAATTGATTCGGGTTCATCAGTGGCCAAGCGGTCTTCATTCCCTAAACACTGGGAGTTCGGACATGGGGTTCACGCCTTGCTTTGATGGACTGGTCACGTTGGAGTTTCCCCGGGTTTTCTCCGCTCCTAAATAGAGGCCAATGACCGAGTTTCCCTTAAAAATACCTCTCGAAAGGCATCCCCTCTAGGCGATCGTCCAAGTGTTGCGTTGCTATAACCAAACAAACATTAATTGATTTGACTGTAATAAAACGAAAGCGCTATTTTATCTTTTGTCTTTTCCTGTTTGTAATTGTGCATGACTGAAATAAAAATCATTAAAAAATGTATTATACCCAGAACAGAAGAGGAACATGTGGATATTTCTTTTGACAGAAATCCCTGAAAGACAGTAAATTGGATGATAAATTCAATTTCGAAAATAAATGAATCATCCAATTTGTTTCTTATATCTAATGAAGTCAATCACTTTCTTGGATGTCCAAGCAAGTGACTGAGCATCAAAAGAAAGAATGAAAAGCAATTCATTTTAGTCATAAGAAAATATTCTATCGATATTCATGATACACAAACACACAAAGTTCAAGTTCGGTTATACTGATGTGTTTTAATGTTAGTTTTTACACTAAAATAACAGTAATTATTACTGAATTTCTGATATAAAAATAAGGTTTGTTTATATTCTGAATATGCATCCCTGTATTTGTTTGAAGTTATATATTAAAATATAGGCTATAAACCTACTATTGTCATCTTATTGGCAATATATTATTATTTATTTCTTTATTTTTCGTTCTTTTATAATTTATAAATATAGAAAATCATAATTTTATTCTTAGGACCTTACTTCTGTGCAGTTGGCACTAATAATGTATACGGAAGACATGTTATGGAAGCGCATTACAGAGCATGCTTATATGCCGGTATTAAAATTGCTGGAACAAATGCTGAAGTTATGCCTTGTCAGGTATAGCATTAAAAATAAAATTAAATAATTATATTTTATGATAATATAAAAACTATTAATAATTTAATGTTTGAAAAATATGCCTCAGATCTTTAGGAAATTTGCTAATGTAAATTATTCTTTTCAGTGGGAGTTTCAAGTAGGACCATGCGAAGGAGTTAGCATAGGAGACGATCTTTGGATGGCTAGATATATATTACATCGAGTAGCCGAAGATTTTGGAGTTATGGTGACTTTTGATCCCAAACCTGTACCAGGTGACTGGAATGGTGCAGGAGCTCATGTTAATTTCAGTACTAAATCAATGAGAGAACCAAATGGCTTGAGGTAAATCAAATTTCATATTCAGGATATATGAAAAATATAATGTAAAATTCCGAGTATTCAATTACTCCAAATTATAAATTAATTGTAATTAAGTTAAATTATAAAAATATGTTTAGTGTTAATAATGTATGAACTCTGCCAGACCTTCCACAAGAATTATGGGTCTTCTGACAAATTTTGACACATTAGCAGAGGCGCTAATATGGGCCTTCTCCATGGGCCTCTGAGATAATCACTCCCAGAATATATTTTGCCAGTCTCTTCTGTAGTTAAAAACCGCGTTACATCTTCAAATCAATTTTACACTTTCTCTAAGGAGGCCCACCAGTAGCCTAAGCAGTCTTCGTACCCTGAACACTGGGAGTTCGGTCGTGGGTTCGCGCCTCGCTCGGACAGGCTGGTCAAGTGGAGTTTTCCGGGTTTTCTCCACGTCTGTAACGCCTAAAGAGGGGCCAGTTTTCCTTAAAAAGACCTCCCGGAAGTCATCCCCCTAGGCAGATCGCCCAAGTGTTACGTTGCCATAACTTAACAAACAACGTTTTCTCTAAGAAGCTGTAATCTGTGTCAGTTATTATTATTATATTTTCAATAAATTAATTATATTGTTGAGAATAAAATTATAAAATAACATTTATTATAGCAATAATAAATAGACAAATAAAATTCAAACATTTTGTGGTACTTGAAATTTTTGAAGTGTTAATTGATTTAGTACTGAAATTAACGCTTCAAAAATAGTACTTAGTATGAATTTAGTTTTAGATTTAAAATTTTTATTTAAATATGAAAAGAAATAGTTTTCGTATTTTGTAGTTATTACTTTTCAGCAAAACAAACCATTAATTTTTAATTACAAAATAAAAGATGAATAATTATTTTTGTACAAATTAAAGACAATCATATCAATTTTCTTATTTTTACATCAGTTAATTTTTATTCCTAAACTTGTTAATTTGAAAAAATTACGGCATAAAAACTAATAATTATTTTTAATTTTATTAATTATACATTTATATTAAATTATATACAGAATTATTAAAGAAGCCATAGAACTCCTATCACGAAATCATCGCCGCCATATTGAAGCATACGATCCCAAATCGGGCAAAGATAACGAAAGAAGATTAACTGGTTTTCACGAAACTTCACGAATTGGGGAATTTACATATGGAGTGGCAAATCGTTCGGCCAGCATCAGAATTCCTTGTCACGTAGAGAAACAGCAATGTGGTTATCTAGAAGATCGAAGACCTTCTTCTAATTGCGATCCATACACCGTTGCCGAAATTTTAGTCGAAACATTATTATTGAAAGAGTGACGCGCATGGTTTTTCTATCTGGTATATTTGGATATATGCTGTATATGTATATAAGCCTATAATATACGGAATGTATAGTTTAGTTTGCTTCCATCAGAAGAGTTCGGGTTCGATTCTTACTCGAGATACTCGGAAAAAAATTTATTTTATATTTGATTAGATTTAATACCAAATTCAAAATGTAGCCAATACTATTTCTTAGATCCGAATTTAATAAACTCGAAAATATTTCAATTTCATTATTGTTATTGTAATCAAGGTCTCTCACAGGAAACCAGCAGGGTCATTTGGCTGGGCCTCAAAAGCATCTTACAAATCATTCATTCTGTTGTATTTCTTGTATATTAGCCTATTTTTTCCCCTAAACCTTTCAATACTTTCTCAATCCGTTTTAAGTTTCATATCAATACATCTGTAGGCAAGTTACACTCTATTGTTATTTTATTTTTATAGACAAATTTGGCAATGTCTCGGGGACAATACATACCACTCCGCTACAATACCAATGTAGTGATATCGGATCCACTTGCTTCCCCCCGTTCCGTGATCCGTATATATGTTACTCTATGGCATATATTTTGTCGGATTTATATTTATATATTAACTAGCTGTTACCCTTGACTTACTATGGTTGTTGAAATACTGAATATAAATGAATATATAAGCCACTAGCTGTTACCTGCGACTTTGCCCGTGCAGATTTTGGAAGCTAACCCATTTATATTCAGTATTTCAACAACCATAATAGTTGTTATATAACACCTACCGCTGAGAATTGTTGAGAATCAAAAGAACTGTTTTTAATTTGATCAATTTTCTGGAACGTTTATAATCATTCTATAATCGAACCAATATGCTATAACAAATTCGAATTTAAAACGGTTCGAACATCTGACTAAAAAATCGAAATATATAAAAATATTTATAACAATGTCTGAAATGTTATCAATTTAATATACCTAAGTACTCGATGAAGACTAAACGTAGTTGAAAACAAAAAATCGCATCTAAAATAGTACAGTAGAAGCCGTTCTTCAGGTTAAGCCTTAATGCTCTCACTTTCCCCCGCGGGGAGGGAATTTGGAAAAATCCCTTCTTAGTGTGCGTTTTCATGATGTACCCTAACTGTGTAGCAAATTTCACCTTTTTAGGTTCAGCGGTTTGCTCTCGGTGATGATGAATCAGTCAGTCAGGACAAGTAATTTTATATATTTAATATTTATTTATTGTTCTAAAATGCTGAAGTTTAAAATTTAAATTTAAAAAGAATGTTAAAAAGAAAAGTTTAAAAATGAAAAAAAAAAAAATATTTGGAACGAAAAACGGAACGACAATTTGGAAGGTTGTAAGGGTTAGGAGAAGGCTCGTTATTGGTTTGAAGAATTAAATGTTTCAAATTCTCATTGAAGGTTTTTCTTTAGAAAAGGATCTCTGTTGATAGAGGATCACCTACAACCAATAACAATAGCAAAAACATATAAAAACATGCGAAACAAAATATATTATTTAGAATAAAGCATTTTTTACAGATAGCTTTAAATCTGTTGAAATCAAGGAATAGTTTATGTTCAACTTTAATCGCATATTTTGACGATATAAAAATGATCTAATCGTAACACTAGGGCGACAATATGGTTTATAAATAGGACCTATTTTGTGAAAAAGAACAAACGGCTCCTTTTTTTATTCACTGAATCATTTTGACTTTTTAGTGTTTTTCAACATTTATGTGAATTGTCTTCATTTTTAAATTTGAATTTAAAAAATTTTTTTATAGTTTATTAATTATTTAATATATGAATAAAATATAAACAACATTTATAAAGCATTCAAAAACATTTTACATAAGAATTTTATTAATAAATTTTGCAATAATACATAAAATATATTCAATCTTATGTACATTAACAATAACATTTACAATAAAAATACAATTTGAATTTTACAATAGTGAATAATAAAAATTTGTTCGTTTTTAAAAAGTAAGACTAGAATAACTATTACTATTGAACACGATTTTGTAAAGCTTACTTAAATTCTGTGCATAGATGGTAATATTTTCAGTATTATAATTCAAAGCAAGTTGTTATACATTCAGAACAATCATTTTAATATTTGCGTAAGGCATTTTTAAGGCATTTTATAAGGCATTTGTAAGAGTTTCAAAAATATATTAATTCAATTAGAGCTTAAAAATTGTACATTAAAGAACTTGAAAATGACTTTTTAGCCCAAACATCAATTAAACAAACATTTTCTGCTGAATACTAAGATTTCTTTTAACATTTATATAAAAATATTTTTTAAACAAACTTTATTAAAATTAACTGTATTTTAATTATTTTTGAATAATTTAAATTAATTAAAATATTTTTAGTAACATGTAGTATAGTATTAAATATTTGCTTTTATCAACAATTTAATGATTTACAGGAACAACAAATTTTTATTACATTTTATAACACTAAAATATAACTATAACTTTTAATTGATTTTAAAAAAATCATTATAACAACAAAAACTAGCTAAATTGTATTTGATTCATAGTTATGCATCCTGAATCAAAGACTACGATGTAAAAGATATGAAAATATTTATATTGTAAACAAATTTGGCATATTTAGAATATTAATTTGTTGGTTAAATTTGTTTAAAATAGTTAAAGGTGACAGTTTTCCTTTAAGAGTTATCTATGAAATTATTCTTTATAAATGAACATCCAAGTTAGACTAGACAGCCAAGTACTAAATGTGTCATCCTTGTCATTTTGAAGGACCTTAATCCAAGTCAGATCATCAAAAATTAGTTCAGGATCTTAACAAATTTTCTTTGGTAGTTTCTTAGTTATAAGTAGATCATTATATTTATATACAATTTGAATTAATAAATATAATAAATTTGAATTTTTGTCAGATGAATAATTATTTTTGTACAAATTAAAGACATCTCGTGATCATCTGAAATAATTTTTAGAGCGACTTTGTCTTTAATTTGTACAAAAATATAATGAATTCAAAACTTTCAATCACACAATAAAACACATTTGATGCATTTCAACAAAATTCAAATTAATTTAGTACAAAATAATCCTAAATGTTAATTTAAAAAATTAAAACAAATTTTTTTGCTTATTTCAGTTAAATTCTTTGAGTATTTAATTACTTACTTTTTATTTATAAATATCCAAAAATTAATTATATAAGCATATATCTTTTACAATGGTTTATTTGATATGTTTATTTCTAGAAAAATGGAATGTGCAAGAACAAGGAAAAAACATGCAAGATTTTGGCAAGATATAAACTCTTATAGAAAATGAATTTGTGCATACTTTAAAAATAATTCAGAGTTAAATATTTATGTTTTAAATCTCTCTGCTGCAGTTTTCTCAAAACTGATTGAACTAATGATAAATTTAAAAATTTGTATTTACCATAGTGTTCATTCATAGCTGAGTTCTCATTAAACTTCTAAAATAATTGCATTATAACATTCAATCATTATTATAAACGAAATAAATGTATACACCACCAATTTCCATTACCTTATTTAATCCAAACAAAATTACAATAGCACACTTGAAATTCCTGCAATCATCACACTAGTTCACTGAATGATTATTCAGTGAAGTAAGTTAATTCAATTAACTTAGTTCCCTATTGTAAAATTTATAAGAAATTTTAATTAAACAAATATTAAGTTTTTATTTTATTTAAGATTTTAATACTTCATAGAACTTTAGAAATATAGGATGTAAATAATGGGTCAGTGTACCATTGAATTATTGTTGCATGACTTAGTTGATCTAGTAAAATGAATTTTCCATTATCCTAGAGCATGGCTCCAGGATAATGGAAAATTGGTGATCTGTCTATATTATAAAAATTTAATATTCATTTGCATTACAGTAAGATTTTTTTACAGTATTTACATTTTAATAGAAGAAATTAATTTTTAATTTCAAGATTTCTCAATCTGAATAAAAATAACATTTACCGCTTTTATCAATAATTTATAGAATATAAACTGATATTATTTTAGAACAACTTTTTACACTTTTAAGTGTTTTTCTCATATATATATATATATGAGGTTGACTTATCTTGAGGTTTACTTATACACTGGGTCAACTTGTATGCCAGCATTTATGGTTATGATATTCAATCATAACCATATACAGTAGAACCTCGATTATCCGGACCTCCATTATCCGGATTCTCGATTATCCGGATCGTTCAAAATAAACAAAAATTTTACGAATTTGCTGATTTGCACTTGTCGAATTACGACACTGTTTATGTACGTGATGGAATGCATAACTTTTTTTGTTTCAACAACGTCTCACCCAGCACAGTGGCCGTAAACTCTTAAATATATTTTGTGTCGTAATAAAAATATAACTTGACATACGTATTTATAAATAATTTATATTCAAATTACATCATTTCTATGACCAAGGGCGGCGTAAGGCATGGACGACGTGGGCCACCGCCTATGCCTCGCGGTCCGAAGGGCCTCGCGCCTCGAAGGTTTATGCATTACTTAAAAGCCGCGAACGCGACGAAAAAATTTTACTCGTCATAAAACGATAAATAGTTTGTCAAATTTTTATTCATAAAAATGCAGTTTCAACTGCTTTTTATTTTATAAAATCCGTCTTCTTGCGCCACCAGAGGGCCTTTTAAACAATAGGTAGTCTGTTAGCGTTGGTCAGTAGTAGTCCAAATTCAATACGAACGTTTGTTTCTTGAAAATTTGATCACGATTTAAATACAGTATTTACTTTTAATATTACCGATATGTCATCAAAAAGAAAACGCGTTGTATTATTATTAAAAGACAAATTAAAGTATTTTTTTGATTATCCGGACTACCTTCATCCCCAATTAGTCCGGATAATCGAGGTTCTACTGTATATATATATGAAAATATAGTAAACGATTATTGATAAGTATGGAAAAATAACTTGTTATTGTTATGATTGAATATCATAACCATAAATGCTGGCATACAAGTTGACCCAGTGTATAAGTCAACCTCAAGATTTTCAGTTCAAAATTCTGGTGTAGACATACCACCAATAATACAGTATGGGTATGATATAAGGTAGTCTACATAGAAAGTACCATAATACTTTTCAATATATAATAAATATATTATGTAGCTCATACAAAAGGAATGTGGACAATAGAATTTACTCATACAAAGGACACTGTGCAAATGCTAAAAATCTTAAGTTATCTGGGTAGAACTCTATTGTAAATTAGGTCTATTGATAAATATATTCAAGCCAAAATGAATACCTTCAATATACTATTAATAGTTTACATAACATAATATCATGATAGAACAACTATATAAATATATTATAGTATAGTATAACATTACGGTGTGCCTTTGCTCAAGCTCTGTATTTTCATCAATGATGTATGGTTAGCATACCAGAAGTTGAAAACAACAAATGATATAGTAATGTTCATGTATATCAAAATTTTATTACTATATTAATATCTATGTTAAACACATTCACCAAACATGAACTTTAGCTGGAATATTTATAATGGCTAGCTAGATAATAGGTGCACAGCAAATGTTCAGTGTTGTTTCACTATGTGGAAAAAACTCTCATTTTACATCCATCATATAAGTCAATTCCTAAATTTGGACGGATTTCTGCTTAAAAATTTAACTTATACATCATCATTTATGACAATTTAGGTAATGCAGATATTATTTTTTTAATAAATTTCTGTTATTAATTTTTGATATATCTGATGACTAGCCCAACATTTAAACTAGGATCAAAAACATATGGATCTAACTTGTGAAAAATTGCAAAGCTTATTACCCTGATCATTTTGAGCAATTTCAAATAATACTTTAAATAATTTAAGAATGTAAGAATGAAAACTCCTAATTACTAATTATTCTATTTAAGAACTGATATAGAGTATTTACAGCTTATAATTCTTTGTTCAACGAATCTTCAGAAACAGATGGAGATGGTGTAGATAGATTTGGGGGTGGTGATCTTGGAGATGTGAAGTTTCTTTGCATATCTTTGGCTATTTTATGAACATATGTAATGTCAGGTCTCTTGGACGGATCAGGATCAATACAGTCACCAACTAAAGTCCGCAACTGAAAATAATTTTTTAAATTTGATTATTGAATTAAATGAATCAAAACTTGAAAATAATAGTTTCCATTATTTAAATAATTATCTTAACCTTAAAATTAAAAATTGTCAAAAAATAAATAAATAAATTCAACACAAACTCCAATTTAAAATTAGATCAAATCAACATAAAGTAAAATTAATCTTTAAAATGTTTTTATTAACTTTTCTAAGCAATTATTTCAACTATAAATAATAACAGAAATCATTCTAACAACTAAATAGTTTATTTTTAAATGCAACAATAAATAAAATTGATAAAATGTGCAAATTCAGCTGGATTTGTCTAATTCATAATTTCAATCAGGAAAAAATTAAATCAGAAGTTTTATAATGGAATAATTTATAAGTAAAAAGTCAAACCTCATGAGAGTAAATATCAGCTGGAAGGGGTGGATAATCACACTGTTCTATTTTCTTACAAAGAGAATATAAATTCATTTTGTCACCATAAAATGGTGATTGTAAAGCTGCCATCTAATTAAATAAATTCAAAAACATTTACAAAATTAAATTAATCACCATATTAAGCCACATAGCTTAATATTAACAAATAGTATATAAATTAAGCTAACCTCATATAAAAGACACCCCAAAGACCAAATATCAGATTTAAAGTTATAACCATGTTCATGAATTCGTTCAGGAGACATATAATAAGGTGTTCCAACTGTAAAAAGTTATTTATACAAAATGTAAATTTGTTATATATGTTTGTATAAGTATTTACATCAACTGAAATAAAAAATAATTACCTAGTGAATGAGCTGCAGTTGTTTTGGAGCTAAAAAATCTTCCAAGACCAAGATCACCAAGTTTAACAACACCTTGAGCAGTAATGAACACATTTGCAGGTTTAATATCTGAAATATAAATGTTTGTAGTGTAGAATTTTCATTATTATAACAATGAAATCTATTGTATACTAATATAATATATAGTAACCTCTATGCATAATTCTTTTGGAATGCATATGTTCTAAAGCACCACAAACTTGAACAAAATACTTCCATATTGTTCTTTCAGGAATTAATCTTTGTTGTTTCTTAAAATGCTAAAAAAATCAATTGTAAATGAAAATAAAATTATATGATATTTCCAAGTAAAAAATAAACAATAAGCAAACTTAAAAATTAATTTTATACAATATAATTTAAATTCATTTACCTTTATCATCCTAGATAAATCTCCAGCATCAGCCAGTTCCAATACTATATGAAGTTCATTATCTTCAATAAATGATGCCAAATATTTAATTACATTTGGATGGTTTAATTGCTTTAATAGAAAAAGAAATACAAATGTATATTGACTATTAAAGTGTTTTATATTTGAATTAGTAAAATAAAAAGTCTACACATTTTGTGAAATATTTCCTAAAGTTGCTTTTTGGTGTATTAATTTAAATCTCAATTATATGTTGTAAAACTGTAAACTATATTCTTTTATTATTATTATACATTTAAATATTTTTTACTTAATAATTAAATCAATTCTACAATAATAATTATAAATAATAAAAATAGTATATAAGAAGTGTGTAAAATAAATAAATATTCTATATTCACAGTTTTTATTTAAAACTTAAACATTAAAAGATATAAAATGATGGAGGCAGTTCCACTAGAAGATATCATTCATTAATTGAGATGCTTAGAGAAAGAACAGTATCTTTTACAGTTTAACCTGAAGTTTATTTGTTTTAAAACAGATAGTTTGCATCTCCTGCTTCTCTTCTTCATTATTTTGATTAGAAAGATTCAGAATATTCATTAATGGATAATGACTGAAGAGTTATTAACATTATGAGAGATGATATTCTAATTTTAAACAGAAACAGCAAACATTTTAATAGCCAAATACATCTGAAACTTATATTATTTTTAGGCCAGATTTAGCTAATTATTAAATCGTAGATCTTTGGCCTAAAAGTTGATGGTTAAAAATAATTATATATTAATTTTAAATATTTAAAAATCATCACCAATAATTGATAAAAATCTTTTCTGTATAAATGAAAAAAAATATAAGTTTACCTGAACCTTTTTCAAGGCCACAATGCTGTTATCCAGTTTACATTTTGCTCTATAAACAACACTAAATTGTCCTTTACCAATTTTCTTTTCTATATCAAAATTTGAAATACTGTTATAAATTGAATCAGATGTAGAAAGTTTTGCCAACTCGGAATCNTGAAATTTTAATTCTGCAAATTCACTTGGCAAACTTTTTTATTTATATCCAGACATTCAAGGACTAGAGAATAACACAATGTGTTTGAAAAGATATATTAATTCAATGTATACATCTTAATTTTGCATAAATTCTTAGATGTATGAATACATCCTAGAAGAAAATTATAAATATAACGATTTGTCAAATGTATTAATAAAGAAAAAATTAAATCTGATTGTCAGATATTTGATACCTTTTATTAACATCACTATATTATTCTTCTAATACATTTATGTAACAAGTCAAAGACTTAAGCAAAGTCAAAATGAATTTTATACAAATAAAATATTTTTTAAATATAAATCTACTATTTTAAAAATAATAATAATTCAACAACATAAAAATTTTTAATTTCATAAAGACATTATGTTCTTCATACTACATCATAACAACACAATTTAATATGTCTAATAATCCATTGTTGAAGAAATTATCTCCATTATGAATTGAATATCAAATAAATTTTATTTTATGTATAATTTTGACTTTATTAATATACAACACAACTACATTTTGTAGAAAGAAAACTATTTTAATAAATTATGTATGAATTTATAGATGACTAATTACTTGTATTTGCTTTATATAAACTAAATAAAAACAAAATACAATCAAACTTTATAGTACCACCATTTGTTTGCCTCTGAAACTAGCACTAAATTAAGTTTAACAACGAACTGAAATACCTCAAACAATGTGAATTATAAATGAAGCCTATACACAAGTTTGAATTTGAAAATCATGTGATATGATAATAACAATGGCATCTGCAATAAAAAAATCATACATTTAGTAAAAACAGATACAAAAAATTTTCTGTTTCATATTTATTGAAGATCCAATCATTTGTGCTTTACAAGAATGATGTTACTTAAAAGAGCACTGTATCAAAATTTCACTTTGTTAGAATTTTTTATATTAAATCAATAGCAATCGTTAAGGTATAAAAAAGTAAAGTTTTGAAAAACCAGTTAATAGCTGAGGAACAAGACTGTATCCTGAAGCTGTGTAACCAGTTTGTCAATGGACGCAGTTGCCACACTTAATGTTATCACCCGTCCAGTTTTCACCCAGACAGTCCGGGAATCGACTCACTGTACGGGTAACTACTAATTTTGTCCGGGAATATCATGTGCAACCTGTCAATTTTTTTTTATTTTGTACAATTCGTATTTGTAAACGTCTCCAATATCCAATAGAGCTAAGTCATCTGTAGTTATTATTCTTCATTTAGTTACTTCCTACCCAAGTCTCCCTAGTCCCTAACTATAACTGATTTAGAACCAGCATGCACTGCACATTATTCTTCGCATTGCAAAATGACATTGCGCATGCATCAGAAACTGTTCAAACAACCCTTACCTGCTGTCCGGGTCAGCAATTTTGAAAAGGTGGCAACACTAGCCACACTTGTTGGACATAACCTGAGTACAATCCAACAATATGTGACTTGATAGACATAGAAACATCTGTGAACACACTGAAGAGGAAATGGATTGCACTGGTGCATGACAGAGCAGACTAGCAGATTCTTCAAATGTACCATCAGGACCCATTCACCATGGGGCATGACATCCATAGCTGCCTGTCCCCATCACAGATACATTTGTGTCCACCCAAACCATTCACAAAAGACTGCATGAAGTCAAGCTGCATGCATGACAACTAGCACAAAGGTGCCATTAATCGCCCACATAGGACTGCACACCTGGTGTGGTATTGTCGTCATTACAACTGGATCAATGAATGGCATCGGGTATTGTTTATGGATGAATCTTGCCTCTATCTATGAAGAAATGATGACCATGGATGGGTGTGGCAGTATCCTGGAGAACACTGTGTGTCAGTCTTTTTGCCAAGCATAGCACTAGCCTCACAACAGGCATCATCTATTGGCAGACTGCCCAGGTACACATTTCTGGTACTCTGACATTGGACCAGTATGTCACACAAATTGTGGGCCTATGGTTTGGTCACTGGTGCAGACCGCACCCGAAACAGTGTTCCACAAGACAATGCCCAACCACACATTGCATGACAAACTCACCAGCCTGAATGGAATTCACATCCTTTCCTGGTTGGCAGTTTTTCCGGATCTCTTCCCATCGAACACCTGTGGGACCTTGTCTGATATGAGGTGCACCAGGGATCACCACCACATACTGTAGACAATATGTGCATCACAGTAGACACAGCTTGGAAAGGGATACCTCAGATAACCATTAATTGCCTCATTGATAGTATGCTTTGCCTTATAGCAACCTGTATAGCTGCCCACGGGGGCCGTATTCATTACTGAATAAACAGGTGTCTGTTGTATGTCTTTGTTCTTTTAATGATTTGCATATCTATGTCACCTTTGTGATTTGCACATAGCTACATTTATATTATAACTCAATTATTTTCAAAAATAAAAATATAATATATAAGTACATTGTCTAGAAAAATTTATATCATTATTTGGATTAAAAGTTTTTAATTTTAAATTAAATATTTATTTTAAAATATTTAAAAATCATCACCAATAATTGATAAAAATCTTTTCTGTATAAATGAAAAAAAATATAAGTTTACCTGAACCTTTTTCAAGGCCACAATGCTGTTATCCAGTTTACATTTTGCTCTATAAACAACACTAAATTGTCCTTTACCAATTTTCTTTTCTATATCAAAATTTGAAATACTGTTATAAATTGAATCAGATGTAGAAAGTTTTGCCAACTCGGAATCTAATGAAGCCATTAATGTCATAACTGATGAATATCAATTTCTAAAAAGAAAAAAATGCACACATATTATAAACTTATATTAACAAATCTATTTATTTATTTATTAATACAAGACAAAAAAACCCAATTTATATACATAGATCGTACAAGTGGAGACTAAGCCAGAAGCACTCCAAACTAAAAGATCCACTATGCACACTGTATGAGCATACACCTGAAAGTTAATACAGTAAACTTCCGTGTGCAGATTATCCATGCATTAATTTAATTTTTAAAAAAATAATTATATGTGTATGTATTTTTAAAATAGTTGCTCGCTTTCATGTTTATGCATCCTATAAGTGTGCACGTGTTCGTATTTAGATGTTTGAAGCGGGTGGTGGGGGTGTATCTGAAGTCAGCTGGACTGGTTTTAGTTAGACTGCTTCTTTCAAGCTGGACATTTCTTCTCAGAGGAGAAAACGATAGTGAGTACATTTATACAAAGTTTCGTTTAGTTGCATATTATAATACATATTACAATTTAAGATTTGATATAACTCTCCCACAAATACTTTTAGTGTAAAATTATGTAAAATAAGATGTTTTTTTTTAATTTTCAGATAAGTACCCTTAAAATGCCTAATAATAGAAAGAAAGTCATACTATAAAACAAAAACTAACATTAATTGGAAAATTTGAAAAAGGTGAATCTACATCGAATCTACATGTTGTATTTTAGAAATAAATAATTATAGTTCAGATTATCCGTGCCATCTCTCCCCACCATTAGCTCGGATAATTAGGAATTTACTGTATATTAATATATGCATAAAGGTTATTGAAAATTAAAATGATCTATTTTTGGATATATTGTTATTAAAGGTTATTGAAAATTAAAATGATCTATTTTTGGATATATTGTTATTTTTGTTACTTTAAAATATTAAACATTATTGGTACATTATATCAACATATACATCATTAAAAACAAATGTTATCAGTAATCCTTTCTCACAAAATTGTACAAACTCTTGTATAAAATTACATTTTAAAACATCATTAATTTAACAAACATATATATGTTAAACAAAATTCTGAAGAAAAGACTAAAATGTCTACATTTTCACCATATCAAATCACCAGGAACACTGAAGAGACAACCTTTTATTAGAGGCTATGCCTCTGCAAAAACATGCAAAACAGTCTAAAAAGTTCACATATGACAAGCCAACAATTACTTAAAAAAATATATAATTGGTCTGCAATTTGAAAAAATTGTAGACCTATAAATTCCCACTGTCGTTAGTCTGTCCATCTTTCCTTAATCTCAAGAATAAAGTTAGATGGTTGAAAGGAGAGACCAAATATGGAAACCTTAGGGGGAAAAGGCCCCAATTAACTATATACAAACTTCTGATGCAAACCAGAAGTCATGTTATTATTTCAATTCAAAACTTTTCCCCTGAAAGCAGTTAATAGAAGACTGACATGACTCTATTGTTAAAAGAAAATTATGATGTACAGGGCCAAGACACTAGAGACCGCCAGGTGGCGTCAAGTTTAAACAGCGCTTTGCTTTTGTTCTGGTTTTATTTTCATATTTAATATATTTTCCACCTCTTTAATGACACTTGATTATCTTATTTTGGCTTCTTAACCTTTGTTGTGCATGTGAGTACCAATTTCTGTTTTNTCACTATTACACCAGAACCACAAACATCAAAGTTCAACAACGGTCTCTGCTCTTATCTACGGCTGTTCACATGCTTCCACACTGCAACTTCTCCACCAACTGTGATCATCACCCTGTAAGCAGGGTTATCCCCAGGGTGCACGTGGTGTCATCTGCTTCCACCCTGGATGTCCATGCTGACATTAACATCTACACAGATGGGTCCAAAGGCTCCCTTCATGTTGGCTCAAGTGTCTGCATTTATCTTCAAACTGATTTACTTTGCCCAAAATATGTTAAAAGGTACAGGTACCCCCCATACACCACCATCTATCAAGCTGAGGAAGATGCTGTCTACCGGGCTGTTCAGTGGGCCACCTCACTTCCTAACAAAACTCTTTCTTTCAACATCTTCAGTGACTCTCAGTCTGTCCTAAAGGCCCTCTTAAATCCCAACTGCAATAGCAACAAAATCACATATATCCAGCACCATATTGTAAATCATGTGAATAGGATAACTTTTATTTTTGTTCCTGGTCATACTGGCATTTTGGGAAATGAAAAAGCCGACCTTGAGGCGAAGTCAGCTGCAAAGGACACTGACTTGGACTATACTCTCATTCCTTTCTCACGCAGCAGCCTTAAAAATTATATCCGTGCAAATGCTATGCAGAAGTGGAACCAGCAATGGTTGAGCAGTAAGACGGGTAAAATAACCAGACTGTATTTTCCTAGTGTTGATAGCAGACTCTCTTCACCACTTAGATTTCTGACGTTTACTACTGCTCAACTTCTTACTGAGCATGGTAATTTTAGGAGCTACCTGGCGATGTATAACCGGGCAGAAACTGCCTTTTGCTTTTGTTCCACAGGAAACCTTGATACTGTTGACCATATGATCTACCATTGTCCTATTTATGATCAAGATAGACTTATAATGAAATTAGAAATCTTCATGCATGGTTTCAGGTGGCCATGTCCACTGGATAAACTTGTACAGAAGCCTCTGTTTGATACCTTTTACAGTTATATTCAAAATATATGGAAGAAAAGACTTTTCATAATTTCTAATTTCTAATATTACTTTTAGTCTTCACTAAAAGCAGTACTTTCTAATTTTATGTTTACTTTGAATCATTTATCTTGTTTTATGTATCTTAGTGTTATACTCCCATAGGAGTGGTGCACTTATCTAATAAAAAAAAAAAAAAAAAAAAAAGGCCAAGACACTACAGTACTAATGTGAGGGGGAGAGCATTGTGACAATGTCATAATAAATAATTGCTCGTTTCTTTTAAAAATTAATTGTTGGCTTTTCACCTGTAAACTTTTCAGACTGTTTTGCATGTTTTGCAGAGGTATAGCCTTTAATAAAAGGTCTTCTCTGCAATGGAAGACTGTTGTTCCTGGTGATTTGACATGATAAAAATGAAGGCATTTTAGTCTTTTCTATAAATTTTTTTTTACTATGTAAATTCATCAGCCATTTTGAAATGTGTATATATACACACACACACATATATATATATATATGTGTGTGTGTATATATACACATACGGGATGTACAAAAAGTCTCTCCGCATCGGGAATTATAGATTATACAGAACAAAAACACTGTGTATACGCAAACTACCTAATCCGCCTATAACGGCAGTAGAATTAGCCAGTAAAACACCATGTCACCCGTCACGCGAGTATTGCTAGAAACCAATTAACCAACTAAAAGAAACGGCCGCCTCAGAGAGACTTTTCGAACGGCCCGTATCTGGCCCACGTATACTGGAAACTGTGGAAAAACTACAATCGAAACAATTCTTACCTGGCGAGAATGCTTCGAAACTATGAAGTAAACGATTTTCTTTTCCGACAGGACACCGAAATGTTTATTCACCGGCAGCAACTATAAAAAAAAAAAAAAAAAACATTTTCAATTGGTAATTGTTACATAGGCCTAAATGTTTAAAATAGATTCGAAGATATTCACAAATCCGCACCTTGTTTAGATCGCGAGTGTATTTGGCAATCTGTCGCTACCAAAAAATTAATTAATTAATCAATTAACAACGAAATATCTTTACTTATGCGATTTAAAGTTTACAAATCTTATGCTATTTTTTTCGGCTGGCCCTTCGTTTATTAACGTAACGTTAAGTCCCCGACGATTTACTCCTAGAAACGGAACTCAGCCACGAACAAAATACGAGAATGTTGTTAAAAAAACAAAGTTTTACCACAACTACAATTACAATTTCTCTAATTTTCATAAAAATCTGTATTGTGGCAAGAAGTTCGCAGAAATTCCCTCCTANAAAATTATATATATATAATTTTAAGCCTGCCAGTGTTGTAGAGTCAGAGTTGTCAGTATATATATATTTTACCAATAGTAAAATTCAAAGTGGAGTCACCAGAGTCAAAAGAATTTTATCGACACTGACAACTCTGACTCTATAACAATGGCAGTAATATCTGAAGCTTATTTGCTTGTGAGGACAATATGCAATCATGAGTAAAAATATCTGAAAATAAATGTGAAGGAATTAATGTTTTATTTAAAGATGTGAAACCTACTTAAGAAAGCAATTATCTTTTGAACAAGATATCCAAATTACAATAGGCAGAAAAATCAATCCCAAAAAATCAGCAATTCTGATTCCTGTATATATAATCAGTCAGTGACTGCTTTACTTTGACTTTACTTTGGATCTTAGCTTGTCTATGTCATCAACATCCTATACGAGTGTATGGGATGCTGATGACATAGCAACTTGTGCATTACATACCAGTAATAAAGCATTCCAAACAAATTCAAAACCTGTTTTCCTCAGTCCAGAAAAGACACTGTAGTTACAGATTTAAAAATATCATAAAGTGTCACAACAACAAAGAGCACTGCAAACCTTTCAATCAGAGAGCAAGAAGGTAAAAGTTGTAATGTCAAATTTGTATAACTTAAAAATATTCTTTAAAAATGTAAAAAAAAAAAGATCTAAAATTAAATAAAAATAATAAAAACATTATTAATTGGGAAAAATTAAACGAATGAAGAAGACAACAAAATTTTATATAATAAACATGTTAATTTACAAGTGAAGAGGAGACAAACAACTAATTTGGCCAAGATGCATTCTTTAATAAAGAAATGTAAATATTAAATAAAACATCTTTCCAAAAGCATTACTGCTTTTGGAATTGTGAAATTGGTTTTGTAATTGTTCATTAAGGTCTCAATGGTCAGTGGTTACAGAATGAATTGAAATAATTCCGTAATATCAATTACACTATTGTAGTGCTTATATTAATTGATACAAAAAAAACCACCTCTCATTGTTTCAGTTTCACTGTTAACTATTGCTTACAAAGAGCAAGTGTTTTCCATCAAAATGAGCTTATCTACTACTGAACTTGCTGCCTTCATTGCTGAAAATGATGTTTGTCTCACTCAATGATGCTCACAACTTACATCTTGTAAGTTGTGAACTTTATTGAGACTGGACCCATCTTAATCTCAAAAAAATAGAAATGTACAAAGCATCCAGAAAAAATACAGCCATAAATTACAATGTATAAATCATCTCATATGCCTAGAAATCCTTCTTTTGAAGTATGTTAAAAACTTTTTAAGATACTTAAACATCCTTAGTGACAAATACCATCTCCACCAATGAAATATCTGGCCCTTCTATTTTTTGTATTTACTTAACATATTTGCATTCAATTTCACAAGTTATACAGCATTTAAATATAAATGTTACTTCTCTATATTTCCTTTGTTAATACTCTAAAAATAAATTTTTGAATTTTTCAAAGCAATTTGATAAATATTTTTAACAAGTCTAATAAGTAAATAACTGCTTAACTTATAAATACAGTACCCTTATGCTTGGTCTCTATCCTATATCCTAATGGACAACAAAGTTATATGTATATAAAAAATTACATTGTTAAACTCTACAGATGTTAGACACAAAAATGACTTATGGCTTTAAAGCAACATCACAACTTTCAATAACATTTCATATCCTAACATTTGTTTGACTTTAGACATTAAAAACATGAATTGATGAGTCATTTCTAAGATATGACTAGTGAGAGTGTGACAATGTAAATTCCACACTATTATAGGCACAGAAATTGTATCATTTACTGTAAGCATAACAGATAATAATGTGTTACCAGCTACAGTACAATGTATGTTTACTTTTTGCTATCTTTTAAATTTAAATACATAAACTAAATTTTTTAAAAATATCTTTTAAATTGATATTATGTATTAAAAAAACTGATTAATGATAAATATGAAATGTGATGTCACAAGGATCATTCCTCCTTCCCTCCTCTCATCACGTGTCTGCATTACCAGAACAGTTGAGTATTCTGACATCACAATTAGTACCAACATTCATTTACAGTACTAACCACAATGTAAAAACACTCAATACATTTGGAAAGCACCAATCCTATATTTGCCAATATAAGATTGTATGCACTAGCAATCTCTATAGTCAGTCAAAACAGTTGAGCACAGGCATTACATCACATTCCGAATTACACCGCCTCCCCATGAGGTGCCACATCATTAACAGACAGCCCTTAGCAATCTTCATGAGTTTTTTAACATAAATGAGTTAGGCCACATCCTTATTACCTATGATTGTCAAAAAGATAATTTTTCTTGCCTAAGGAATTTAAAATAAAAAAAAATAGTAGTAGTAAAAGAAGGCTTTCATTATCTAAAAAAAATAAAATGGAATATAGTTTATTAAACAGATCACAAAACTTTTAATACTTTTTTATATTTGTTGTTTAAAAATACAAATATTTATTTATTTATTGGAAGTGTTTATTAATTAATAAATCAATTCAATAATGACAGATAAATTTATCAGTTATCACTGATAGAAAAAAAAATAAAATCAAAGCAAAATTATTGACTTGCATAAAGAATTAAATAAAATATATAAGAATACCTGTAGAAAAAATGTATATTTTAGTTAAACTTTTATCTAAAAAAGGTAATAATGATTTAACGAAAACTCACAATTTAAACTCAGTTTACTGTATATTGCAGAACAAAAATTTAAAAGAACCGATGATAAGAGAGATAGTCTTCTGCTGTAATATCGTATTTGAAATTAATTAATAGCAATTTTTTTGAATAATTTTATTTTAGCAATTTTATTTAATTTTAATAATTACTAATACTCGCATTAAATTAATTAATTAGATTAAATAAAAATAGAATTGAGTTTGAGTTTTGTTCCGGGAAAATCGAATTTGGATCCTTTGATGCGATCCCGACATTGTAAGACTGTGTACACATTAGGCGTTTTGGTAACGCGCGTGTTTACCTATGCAGAACTCTTGGTTCTGCATAGGTACTCAAACATACATACATACTCAAACGCGCGCTTCTGGCCAAGCGCGCGTTGATAGATTTTTGTTAAAACGAGCGTTTCGCGGGCGTCAGCCGCGCGCTTTGAGATATATGTGCTGCCATGTTGTTGTACATTCGATCGCGCGCTTTCGGGTAGAGTGGACGTACGTTGGCCGAAATGGAGAACGATCAATTCGATACTGGTCTATTAATTGATGAAATCTAAAAGAGACCAGCCATCGTCAAATAATTTTATAGATATTCTAAAATAATTAAAAAATTTGGGTTCATATTGTCTTAGTTTTGGATACAACGTCACAAACATTCCATGCGTCAGTCTATCTCGTAATATTGGGTGCACCCAAAATTCTTTTTGCCTCTGCCATCCTCTTTTATAGGGACGATGGAGGAGGCACACACAAGCAATTACTTTCACGTCCATTTCCGAACGGAGCCAGTGCTCACGCTTCACTAAACGGTCGTCGAACGCCGAGCTAACGCGCGGTGTGTACGCTGCTGACACGCGATTAACGCAACGCAAAACGCCTAATGTGTACACAGCCTAAATCAGTAATTGAAATTTATTTATAAGTTCTTTGTCAACAGAAGTTAAGATGACTATTAGCACTTTATTAAACGTTTCTATAAGATTATCTATTTCGACGATCGAATGGCCGAGCGGTCAAGGTGGCAGCCTACCGCTCTGAGGGAACAAGGGAAAATAATCGTACAATATATTATTATAACCGCATTATGTATCTTATTACAAATTTCTATACTACACGTGAAAAAAAATAAGATTGCTATTTCGAATATTAGTGGCGGAGTGGAATCTCTGTATTGCCAGATTTGCACACGCGCTTTACAGAGCACCAACATCACCGGGTTTAGCCGGTGGAAGCCTACGATCATGAGTTGATGCTACACATTCCAACGCTTCCAATTCTATCCGGAACCGGTTCCGGGCTGTTAGCCCGCCCGCCCGCTAGATATTTGGCCGATTACGTGAATAACGAGATTTATAACTTAACCCAACCGATAAGAATTTACTGGTATGTTTTTACGATAGTTCTGTATAGTTGACAGGAGTTTTAAAAAATATTAAAATTTGATATTTTAATTCCGCTTAAATACTTTAATTCCGCTCTCCGATTTTATATTACTCACGGATTTCAACGTTAAACCAGTGATATTACGATTTCCTATGTCCCGTCTCTAAGGGGATGTAGGAAAAAAAAACGTGTACAATTCTTGTACAATGTTGAAAAATTAACCGTTACTTCGACAGCGTCATTTACAACTAAATTTAATGAATGAGAGAGATGCGCCGAAAAAAAAAAAGCTCTAGAATTTATTTTCCTTGAATTTACGATTTATGTACCCGTTTGTCATAAAAATTTGTATGTTGTTTTCGAAACCTTGTTTTGCGAATATATTGGATTTCGAACCCACATTTGAGTTATAAATAAACACTTGGCTTTATTTCCATCATTTTAGTTCCATTATTCCAACTAAAATGATGGAAATAAAGCCGGCTGTTTATTTATAACTCAAATGTGAGTTCGAAGTCTATAAAAATTTGTCTTTTCACTTTTTTCCCTAGACTGTAAATATTCGAGTACGAAGTAACCGGTTTCGACTTATTTCTACTTAAGAAGTAGTTAAATAATTAAGCGATTAGGGAATTGGGGACATAAACAAAACCCTGACGAAAGAGCCGGAATATTACTTAAACAAAAGCTTAACCGAACCAATCTATAGCCGAGTACAGTGAGGACTGATTTCTTCGAAATACTGTATTAGATGTAATAAAGACAGAAATGTTTCCAGTTCAACGAGAGTGACAGAAAAGTTGTAAATTTTGAAAATTTCCGTGGACAACACCTGGTCCTAAAACGAATTAGTTAGAAAACAAAAGACGGACAATCTATTAAGTTTAACGTATTTAGATTTTTACAGCTATGATGAGAAACGTTTAAAATTTACAACAACCCTGTCGCGTCCTTTGAGATATACTAATGATGAGACTGAGGGGACCGTTACTGGTTCCTCTAAATCAGTGTTTTTCAACCTTCTTGAATACGCGACCCCTTTACAAGTTAAAAAATTCTGGCGACCCCCTAGGGCCATATTAAAACTATATCAGTGATTTTAAAAACTATATATTTAATTTTCTTTCTGTTGAGACAAATTATTGTTTATTAAAATGAAAATTTCAGAAGAATCGACTTAAAATAACTTAACACACATAAAGTATGAAACTTCCTTTAATTATAACATTGGGCACAGGGAGCTGTTGATCTTTTTTTCAGGATTAGAATTTTCAGCTTCTACTTTTCTACTTTTTATTTCTTTTTGCAAATCAGCTCAACACTTTTTCGGCTATCATTTTCTCGGCCGTAATTCTCGCTGAAATTATAGTTTTTTTAATTAATGTAGTGTAGGACCTACAAACACGTGTCTTTTTCTTTTACCCGCGACCCCCCGTGTAAGGCTTCGCGACTTCCCTGGGGATCGCGACCCACAGGTTGAAAAACACTGACTTAAGACACATAACGTATGAAACTTCCTTTTCATTATAACATTGGGCTCGGATGCTGTTGACGTTTTTTTTAGGATGAGAATTTCCAACTTCTACTTTTCTACTTATTACTTCTTTTTGCAAGTCAGCTCAACACTTTTTACGGCTATCATTTTCTGCGGTGGCCCGTACCCACCCGGGCCCATCTCTGGCTACACTCATCGTTGAGACCTGAATGTCGATCAAAAAACCAATTGTACTGTATAATAAACAGGTACNATAGTATTGTTTAATATCTCAGAACAGAAAATAAAGAAGTTAAACAAATTAGACGCCAACACATACACGCACGCGAATTTTTTCTCTGAATTTTTATTGACTTTTTGAGGGGTTCGAGAGGTCTCCAAACGTGTAGATTTGGAAAAAAAAATTTTTGGAGGGTCAAATTTGACACGATTCCAATACTTTTCCGTTTTATATACATAAGAAGTTGGGAAGTAAAAAGGAGTTGAGTCGGCAGGTTTTTTGACGACTTCGACTCCGACTCCGGATAAAATACCAAAACTCCACGACTCCGACTCCACAGCCCTGGCGTTAACAATAAATGCTAACAATATAATTTTGGCAATTGTCAAAGTGAATTATTCGAGGATCTTCTTTTCGAATGAGAATTTATCAAAAGCGAAATAGTGTTGAGAAAATGAATAATCAAAGTAAGTTAGATTATCTTATAACTTATTCATAAACATCTTATGGATGCTAATAAAATTATTTTATACTATTTACGATAAGGATTGATCTTACATCGTCTCGTTTCAATGAGATAATTAAAACAGATTATCAATTAGTTTAATAATTAAACCCTCGAGGCCTTCAACCGATAATACTGTGTTTACTTAATTTTTATTATATATTAAATAATTCTTTAAACTCGGCAATTCTGCCTTTGCAGCTTTATGACTCTCTCGATAATTCAATGAATAAATAGAATTCTTCGTTTTGTCTGGTTAATTGCATATACTGTATTATTATATGCATTTCGGGACGACTTTCATTTTACGGCCGTCTTCAGAATTATAAAACTATTTAAAATAAGTACAGCTGCCTTTGCACATTTATGACTCTCTCGATAATTCAATGAATAAATAGAATTCTTCGTTTTGTCTGGTTAATTGCATATAATATTATATGCATTTCGGGACGACTTTCATTTTACGGCCGTCTTCAGAATTATAAAATTATTTAAAATAAGTACAGTATAAATACAAAGTTATTTAAATTATAATAAAAATTCCTTGCTTTGAGTTGCGGGAACCATACATTTAAGTGCAAAAAAAAAAAAAAAATCTTTAAACATCTTACATGAAATCAATATATTACCTAATGTTTGCTGAGCAAAAAGATTTTTATTACTAACGTTTTTAATCTCTATAGTATGGGTCATCCTGAGGTTTTAGAAAACAATGCAAATGTTCCAAAAATGGAACGTATCGTTTTTCGAATTTATAATATTTCAAATTTAAAAAAAAATTGGACTAATTACTAGAACCGCTGTATAATAAATAAACAATAAAATAACTAAATGAATAACTAAAAGTACGTATTAAACATCAAGTTAACCATAGTGAATATATGATTTCAGGGTTTTTAAGTCCCATTCTTTTTTCTATTATATATTTCCACGCTGTTGGAAGTGCATTAGAATCCCTAGCATTTAGGAATCGTTCTTTTATTTTGCTTTTGTAAATTTATACTTTTTCCAACGCAATGAATGAGAGTGCACTGTTTTAATGACGTTCGCTTCCTCCCACTTTACAACTTCTCCTTCTGTTTGTGCCATAATCCTTTTTCAACGCTCAGACGTACTGCAAGATTTCTTCGAGTCACACTCACATAATCTTTTGTAATTCCTAACTGTTGGTTTTTAAACGGTATTTTATATACTCCATATTTCTCTTCCTTTTTTAGTATGTCTTTTTGGTTTCGTAGTAAACTATAAATATTGGGTGCTCTTTTATAAATCATTCTCGACTTTTTATAAGATGCTAATTCATTCGCAGCACCACCCAATCGGTTGTTGTATGTGAATTTATTAATTCTATCGAAGTTAGCATGTTTTTTATTTTTATTTTCTTTGTAACATCTGACCAGCCCTTCAATTGTAGCGGTTTTGTAACCTAAATTCGTTGCAATTGTATTAATCTCTTCGAGACAGTCCTGAATGTTGGTACAATGTAAAAATTCCCTTCTGATTAGTGCCTTAAACGCCGACAACATATTTATACGAGTCGTTGGACCAAGAGTGGAGCACGAATGGGTTTTAAGTATACACTTGTGTGTTTAATTCCTTGTTTAAATCTTATATTAATGTCCAAGAAATGGAGGTGAGTAAAGCTTTTTAGCTCCAGTTTTAGTTTTAAACCACGATTATTATTGTTGATCGCAACTAAAAACCTGAGGATGACGTATACTATATTCGAAGGTAGGGGTGTAGAGTTTAAAGAATTGTTTAATATGAAGTATAGCCGGGAATCCCAATAGTAAAAGAAATATTTTTTTATATTTTACTATTCATACCGAATAAAAACGTAAAAATAATTAATTTTACAAATGCAAATAATTTATAGATTTACTGTAAGAAATATAATTAAAAGCTGGTTCCAAACAAATTATAATTATCAAAATAGATATTTTTGCCACAAACTAAAATAAAATAAAAAATTTCTCACGCCAACTTCAAAACTCAAACAAGTCACTGTGAGCAAATGACTAAGGAAGAATAATTAATGGGTTGATACGTTACATATCAATAATAGTAAATATTAATTAAGTAATTAATTACTTATTATATACCAACTATCAGATCTTCTTAAAAAGACTTGTTAATTAGAAATAATAGCAATGTCAACGTATTAAAATTCAGCAATGAGCTGCATATCATTCCCGACAAAAAGGTTAAAATTTTCTGTAGCCTCATCTGTTATGAAAGTTTCTTTAAAAAATTTTCATATTATCAGTTATTATAAAATTGCAAAAAGTTTAATTTTCAGGGTAGAAATAAGTTTTAAAAAAGTCTGTAAATGCTAATAATGTGTAAACCATCATTAACTCTAACCACACATATAGGCCTAACAAATTTTCTTTTTCTTTCTCCTCATCTTTCCGGTCTTTAACCACCAAAATTTCATAGTATCAATGTCGCTCGTATCCAAATCACCATACAAAATTTCAAAAAGTTTCGACAAAAGGCAGAGGATTAATTAAGCTTCAAGTCGTGCCTCTCATACGAACACTAACATTGCGAACATGTATTATCTGCCTTCGATTACGTTTATATATAACCAACTGTTGATAACAGTGGAAATTTAAGATACACTCGTATAAGTCTTGAAATTTTCACACATTAAAGAGAAAAATATTGATGTTATAGCCCTTTGCAAGAACTTATTTGCTGTTACTAAAGTTTTTTCCTAGATGTTTTTACAAGACTCGCAGATCGATCAATTATAGGTTATTGTAACATTAACACAAATAGGTATACTGTATTATAAAAATATTATAAACAAGAAAACATTAATTATGAAATATTTCTTTACAGGTTTTCAACGAGGATTTATTCAAAGTTATATACCTTTTGGTAATAATAATTATTTCATGTATGGCAATCAGGTGAGTGTATCAGAAAATTATAACATATATTTTTTCATAATTTATATTTTTACAGATATGAATTATAATCTAGAGCTTATAATTTGTATCTTTACTCCACTCATAAATTATTTCAATATTAAAACGATTAGTCTTTCTGATGCTACGTTTGTCTGTCTTAAAGTAATTGTTGTCAGTTAACAATTAGAATATTAAAAGGCAATTTTTTAACCTTTACAACAGTTCACATATTATGAAAAATATCTTATTGTAAAGAAAGTTTTAAAAAGGATTTAATTTTACATAATACAATAACTGTTATTGAATATTATCATAATTCTATTTTTGTTTGTAAGATGAATAATTAATTAATATTTAATTTATTAAAATGACAAATGTTCTTAGTTTATTTACAGCTAATAATGTGAAAAATTGTTATTAATTAAATTAGATACGCTTCTAGCCCAAAGTTATCTATACATTAAACGGTTAGACGATTAGTTACGGCTGTAATTAAAAGTGTTTATCATATCATGAGAAAGAATACAGTCACTAAAGTACCAAACCAAAATATTCAAATATAGTTTGAAGTTAATTGATACTGGGAAATCATTTCAAGTACTCAGATCTCGCATTAGACCATTGAAGATTAGACAAATAGTAATAAAATATGTAAAAAAACACGCAGTTTACTGACTGAAAAATATTACAAAGAATACAATTAGTCCACAAATTAATTAAATAAAACACCAAAAATGAAAACCAATTAGAATAGTACTGTGACAATGCCGAAGGGCCTCCCTATACTTCGGCACCACGTGACCGAAGGGTCGACGTCGCGTCGGCGAAGATTGCAATGACAATTTGCGTCAGGACTGACACCACTGTGTCTTCACGGCTAGACACAGAAACCGTTTCGTTCGGGCGTGTGAGCGGTCGCGTGTGTGAGCTATCAGAGTCGGGATGGAAGGAGAGACAGCGCACCAGAAGTGACTTACTCAGAGATGCTTTAAAGTAACAAAGGTTTAATCGGTAACAAGAGGCCATACATTTCGATTTTAAATATACTAGTTTTTTGATACATTTCTACGATTTGACACGATAGACATTAGCTGTATTTGATATTACGTTTTTCCCCGATTTGAGAGAGAGAGTTTACAGAAGTTTCGCCCGGCGATAAATACCTGGTTTGCTGTCTTGATTGAGATTCTCGAGCGTTCTTGGTGAAGGGAAGAAAGTTCGGAATGTCAGTCCGGGTATCCGGTAGAGGAAGTATCCGTAAGAATGATAGAACAGTATCCGCAAAGGTGTTAGTCGATGGTTCCGATGATCTTTTTGTAGGATATATTCACAGATATCCGAATAGTGAGGCACTTAGGACAAGGTACGAGTGACAACTTCTCTTTCGAAAGACGGGCGACGACTGCCTCACTTTGTTGTTCTGTTCTAATGTTGTATGGTTGAAATCGAGATATTAGGTCGAAAGGTGCTGAGAAAGCGTCGTTATTAAGCCTGAGAACTTAGCAGCTGTTTATCTCCCAGGTGTGAAAGTTGACAGTTATTGAATGAAAGTATGGCTACAATGTGAAATTATGATGTAATGATATAAACACACGGAAAGTCTGGATTCGGATCCTCACAGTACAATTCAATTGTAAAAACAACCGATTGTAGACCGTCAGCAACTGACAAATTATACATGT
>NW_019384708.1:64194-101466 GCF_000671375.1 Centruroides sculpturatus | reverse complement strand
ATTATTCTAAGGATATACAAACGGAATTAATCGATTTGGTCTGTAAACGGATCAATGAATTATTAATGTTATAGCTTCAGTTAAATGTTTGACTATAATACTTCACGCTTAAAACAACAATTTATGTACAGTACATTAATAATATATTGATAACTTTTGTGCTTTTCCAATCATAATTCAATTTCGAAGAATTATTAGAAAAAAATTAATGTTGATAACGTTTATAATAATATATATGAATCTTATACTTTGATACAAAGTTATAAATAGAAAAAAAACCTATAAAAGTAAATAAATATGCTCAGATAAATCTGAAAAATTTCTTTTTCATTAATGATTTGATAGTTTTTTTCTCTTTACGCCCATTTCTATTATAATAATGTGTTGTCTTGAAGTAAATTTTTAATTTTTTTGTTTTTTTATACTTTAGTTTCTGAATCAACTGATAGAAATGGAATTTCTGAAAGTAATTTAAAACAAAATATTCATCCAGTCCTTAATTCAGAAAAAGACGTTCTGGATGACAATGAACCAGATGTCAGGAAATGTATAGTTAAAAACACGACATTTTCCGATATTTTTGATGAATCTAATGATACAGAAGAATACTCTGATGTAAGTATAAATTTAATAAAATAATTCTAGATAAGTTTCTTAATTTTTTTGTCGTTTGGAAGATGATTATTGATAAATACGACGTTCTTATATTAAAACGCATTAATAAATATAAGTTATAACTCACATAAATTCACTTCATATTATTTATGAAGTTGCTCGTTGTTTAGTTTTTAAAATTGATATGTTCATAATTGATGCAATATTTCGGTTATAGATTATATTTAGCAGTAATTCATCTCATTTTAGNGACGTTCAGCGCCGCCTTCCTGTAAGCTAGAAGTTTGACAATGGCGTTTGATACGTCGAGCATGATTCCACTGACGTTCCAAACGCCATTGTCAAACTTCTAGGCTTACAGGAAAGCGGCGCTGAACGTCCGACGTACACGTTTTCGCGATGAAAACGTCAAACGCAACCTCTCTATTAAGTACTTTGTTTTGCTTGTAACATGAACTTTTTGGTGGGGGTCGATGTGAGGTTTCGAAAACTTGTAGGGGGGTCGACGATCAAAAAAGTTTGACGACCCTTGGTCTAGATCAGGGGTCGCCAAACTTTTTTAACCGTCGACCCCCAATCACTTTTCAAAGCCTCATATTGACCCCCACCGTAAAGTTTTATTACAAGTGTATATGTATGAGCGAAAAAAAAACGTTGTGGGTTGTGGTCTCTGTCTAAGCAAAAAAAAAAAAATTGTGACCCCTTAGCCGCATCGACCCCCTAGCCGCATCGACCCCCAATGATGTTGCATCGACCCCTGGGGGTCTATATCGACCACTTTGGCGACCCCTGGTCTAGATTGACATTAATATTGAAAAAATTAAAGATAATTTGCTGTAAAATGTTTAATTATTTATAAAGCATTATAAAATAATATAACAAAATCTGTTTGAAATGGAACGCGTATCGGCCAGAATTTTTCGTTTTTGAAGGTTTCATTTTATAGAAAGTTACGTTTTTATTTATTAGCTCTTCTAGACTTAAGGAAATAAAGAAGTGTTGTATTATCACAGCTTTCAATACTTTTCAGGCAACGAATATAAAGTACTGTACAGGTATTAATAAAGATTTAAAAACTTATATACAGGGTGGGTGCAGAGATAGGTATTCAATTATGAATCTGAAAAATTCAGATGTTTGGTGTTCATTATTATTAATTTTTTTATCTTTTATTATTTCGTCATATGTCTTGTTTGTGATTTAATCATTACATGAAAATAAATGTTTCTTCCATACATTTTCTTGCATGTGTTTTCCGTAATAACAAATGTATACCTATCTTTGCACCCCCTGTATTCTACTATTCTTGTCGATCATGATCCAAGCTGGCAAGTTATAGCATTAATTATAATTTATATTTTATCAGCTCAGGAAAATTTCTCTTTACTTAGGTTATGTTATGCAATTGTCTCTTAGAGAGTTTCCGCATTAGACAGGTTTCTGCTGATAGTAGTATTTCACATAGCAAATCGTTCCCTCCCGAAATTTATTTTCCGTTTTAAGGAGTATCCGTCTTACATGGTTTTAGTATATTTATAATAATTAATTCTGATGAGTTGGTAAAAATAAAAAAATATTTACTGTAAATTTTTATTTTATTCGGTTTACAGTTACATAGTTTTATATCAAACTAAGCAAAATAATTATTTATGAAAGATAAAAATCTTTATAAAAGTATCGATTTTCGAAATGCTTATTCAGAATTTAAACAGAAGAAATAGAACCATACTCTAATCAATGATATAAAGAGAAATACTGCAATTAATTATGTCATACATTATCATGGACTTAAAACTGCTTTTCATGCTTTTCCTTTCTATGGGAATTGTCTTTGCAGGCAAGTTATATATTTAATATAAATTGATTATCTATTTGATTTCTCACTTTTTAGAAGACAGTTTTAAAAATGTTATTGAATTTATAACAGTTAAATATATTTTGTAACAGGTCCATATTCTCAACTAAACTATAAATGCAGTAGAGAATGCAAAAATAGTGAGTAATTATATTTAATAAATATGTATAAATTTTTTTTCATGTTATATGATTAAATCAGTTTGATAAGACGTAAGATTAGGGCTGTCGAAAGTTTGGTTTGGAGTCAGGAGGTAGAGTGGGTCTTTGCCATTTTTTTTTTTTTTTTTTTTTTGTTCTCATTATTTTTGTGCAGTGTGCTTGCTCTCTTAATATGTCCCNAAGTCCATCATACGCTTTGTACTAAACATCTAAAAATCTAAAACAACATGAAAATACATATACGATCATAGAAAGATGAAAAATACAATATTTCGAATGAATCGAATATGAAAAAATATTAAAATAATGTTTTTTTTATTATTCTAAAAAATAAAAAGTAACTTTTTGAATTTTATGATATATTAATGACGTTAAGCTTTCAATAATACGTTATTCTCGCTTTTATTTGATAATCTGGCGTACCAAATTTTGTACATTGATAATTCTAAGGAAAAAAATGGCAAAAATGCAATTTAATAAATATTTATACTCTGTGCGAATTATGTCTAAATTACTGTAACAGTATTTGTCAAAGTTGTAATATTTTTATTTATAATATGTTTTTGCTGAATTTGTTAATTGCAAGAAATTATTTTAATATTGTCAAAAATTAATATGCTAAAACAAGCTGATTTTTATATCAATCTTCGAGAAACATGATTGTTCCTGATAAAGTGGGTTAAAAAAACTTAGACGTTTTAATTGTTTATTATAATAATCTTGATTCGTCTTAGCACATAACATATTATGAATTAAAACATTTCTATAACACATTGTTTATATAGGGTTTTTTTTTATTAACCGCCCTGTAGGCACTAAGAGAGCATCTTTTTCAGATTCATCGTGGGTTTGGCCGATTACATAGATTTATAGATTCTTATATTTAATTTCAATACAAGCAAAAGTTTGCGATAATTTTGCAATTATTATTATTATTTTTTTAAATAAAATCTCTTATTAATCATTTACTGTAGTTAAACAATAGCAGTATATTTATTTTAATAAAATAAAACTGTCAGTCGCCTTTTAAAATTGTTATAAGAATATGATTAAGTTGTAATTACTTCTGAAGCGATTTACTCTATTTTATCTCTCCGTGAAGAATAGTTCAAAATTCTTATTCTGTTTGAAGTGATTTTTTTTTCTGCATAGTATCATACATTTGTTTAAAGAATTTCGGACTTGGAAAGTTCTTTACTTTCAATCGTTTATTTTATATTTTGCCTGTGTCCAGAAAACCTGAAAATCCAGAAATCTTGAGATTTCTTTCGTTCCCAAGCTTATGAACAAACTGTTATGTTAATTACAGTTTAATGAAAAATTTCCTGCATTAAGTATAATTTCCCACAAGTATTATTTTTTGTGAGCGTCTTCCTAGTTTATGAATATGAATTAATAATTTTATTCGTTTTTATAAAATATGACTTCAAACTCTTCAAAAAACTAGTAACGAGTTGCTTAACTTTCCCCGCCACATTTAAAATTTTGGAGGCGCCATCTTATTTTGCTATAAAATAATAAAAGTTTTTAAAACAATTTATACATTTTCACAATATAATATTATATTACTATTTTTTTTATAATTTACATTTCAGCCGCTAAGAAATTTCAGTATAAAGAACAAACAACATATGTATACGATTTTGAAAGCACAAATTACGTTAAAATCGGAAGTTCGCCTTACAAACCAGTTGCAATCAAAGCCAGAGTTGAAATAAGTAACTTGGGAAACTGTGAGATGGCTTTGGAGGTTAGTAGATTTTTTTACAATAATAATAATTTTAAATTGTTAAACCATGGGCGTAAGAGTCGGGAACAAGGACAATCGCCTCCCAAAATCACCCACCAATACTTAAACTAAATAGTGCACTGTTAGTTGAATATGGGTTCATGCTTCACCAACTGTCTGGCTACGTGGTGTTTTCCAGGTTTTCTTCACGTGTCTAACAACTAAATAAGGGACAGTTTTCCACAGAAAGTCTTCTCTGGAGGCACTCATTCTTGGTAAATCGCTTATGTGTTGCGTTCCTTACTTCAATCCAATCTCCCTAAATTCGCGTAAAATAACGGGAAATTTCGGGAAAAGCAAGAAAAAATCAGACAGAGAAAACCAAGAGGTCGGCAAATTATCAGCAATGGCAAATTATCAGCAATGGCAAATTAAAAATTAGTACCTGAGTTTCATTGATGTAAAATCAACATGCTCTGTCTTCTTCAAATTGTCCCTATGCTCTCATGGTTTAAACTTATGTTTATTTTAACCTTGTGAAAAATGGCATAAAAAATTGAAATATATATTAATTTTCTTCTCATGCTTATATAATATTTTAAATTTTATAGATAAAAGATGCAAAATTATTCGTTTCCGGGAGAGAAGAGCGTCAAATAACAGAATTAATGCATTCTCCTCTTTTGTTTTCGTTTGAAGATGGTGAAATTAAAGAAATTTGTCCATGGCCAAATGATTCTACAGAAGTTATTAATATAAAACGAGCTATATTGTCTGCTTTTCAGAATACTATGAGCGGTTTTGATAAGAATTATGAAAATAAAAATGAAGTATGCAATTTATTCTATTAAAAATAGAGATTTTTATATAACAAATAAATATACTAACATAACTACAATAAGCTCTTGTTATTTGTTCATAAAGATTTGGCAAATTTATGCCTGTTAAATTAAATTTATTGTATTAAAATAAGCTACATTTTATTTAATATCTACATAAATTTCAGAATGATATAGTTGGATCGTGTGGCACTGTTTACGGGATAATAGAAAGATCAAATAAAACGGTAATAGTTAGTAAATCCAAGAATTTGACTGAATGTGAATACCGACGTATCGGCAATACTGCATTATTAGCTGTCCTTGAACCAGATGAAAAACAGGTAAGTACATGTAAAATATTAGTTGTAATTTATTTAAAAACATATATATGAAATCACTTCTTCATTGAATAGGTACTCGTAATGCACAAACTAATTGCCAACTGTCAACAAACTATTGAAGACGGCATTATAACTAATGTTTCGTGTGTCGAATATAGTACATTTCAGCTTTTCAAAAATATAAAAATTTATGATACGAGATTGCTTCATAAAACGAAAGCAAAAGTTAAACTCATTCTACAATATGTTCGACGTTTGAAGTCATTTACACCTTGTGAGTAATTAAGTTTTATGTATTCGAATAACTTATTGAATGACTACAGATTACAGATTTACTTTCATTAGATGAAATCGTCGAAAGAAAGCACTTGTTATATTCTCATCAACCAGAAACGTTCTCTAATCTTGCTTATGAAGAAGCTTTAAGAATTTTACGATCTCTATGTTCCGAAGTTCCAGAAGCAATTAATCAAGAAACACCAAAACTCTTCTCGCGCTTAGTGCAGGCTCTTCGTAACGTACAACCTAGTGAATTAGAAGATATTTATGAGAAAATGGAGAGAGGAGAAATATGCCAATCAACTTGGCTAAAGTTAATATAAGATTACTTTTTTTAAAGTTAAGATATTTAATATAAAATGTAATAGGTTTGTATATTCTTTCAGAAATTTAATCAATAATGCATTACCTCATATCGGTCACGAAGGTTCTGTCAGAATAATGGTGAATAAGATCCAAAGTAGAACTGTTAGTAAAATTCAAACAGCTCTTTGGGTTACTAGTTTGGCTTTTATTAAATATCCTACAGAAGAAACCATTTTAGCTACTGTGGTAAGTATTGTTATTTCTAAATAAAATACGATTAGAAAATATTTAAATGAATCTTTGAATGATTATAACAGCCATTATTGGATTACGAGAAAGCAGGAAAACAAGCGCTTCTAGGGATTACTGCAATGTGCAATAATTATTGCAAGAAAAATACAAACTGTGAACATTCAGAAGCTATTCAGCAAGTAATAAGATCTCTTAGCAGATACTTGAAGTATAGATGCAATGTTTATGAACCAAATGAAGTAACACAGGTAATTAATTGAATGCTTTGGTCAATCAATATTAAGTAATCATATAACATTGGCACATGTTAATTTATATAAGTAAATATTTACTTAAATAAATATTTGATCTTAAAAATTGCAAATTAATATTCAGACAATTTAAATGAATAGGCACTATGAATTATTCTAAATTAGTCATTATATTTTTTCTTCTTAAATAAATAATGTAGCTTTTCTTGATAGGTAATCACAGCTTTGAAAAGTTTCGGAAATTTGGGAAGAGTTGGAGATGCTAGAAGACAAATCCTAGAATGTGCTGAAAAACCATCCAATAAAGATACCATTCGATTGGCTGCAATAGAAGCATTCCGACGAACACCATGCGAAGAAGAGGTTAAACAACGGTTAATGAATATTTTCTATCCTCGGGATGAACCTGTTGAAGTGCGTATTGCAGCTTATCTAGGAGTAATGAAATGTGCAGATAGAAAACTCGTGAGAAGGATCAAACAAGTTTATGACTCAGAAATGCTCAATCAAAGTACCAATAAAATCAATTTTTGAATTTCGATTAATTGCGAAATGAATTACTATAAGTAAGTTTTCTTTTCTAGTAAAAGCATTTGTCTATTCTCATATAAAAAATCTTCAAGAAAGTTCTTCTCCCGAAAAAGAAAATATCAGAAGAATTGTGAGAGAATTTGAATTCCAACCTCAACCACTGGATATCATGAAATATTCTCAAAATATTGAATGGTCAACTTATCAAAATATGAATCAAGCTGGAGAATTTGAATCAAACATTATTTATTCACTGGATTCGTTCATACCGCGATCGTTCATGGCAAATTTGACTTCAATTTTTTACAGAAAAAGCATCAATAATATCGAAGTGAGTGTGTTTTGAATACTTAAGGAATTTATTAATTTTAAATTAATGATGATTTTATTTACAAATTGAATTTGATTCTAGGTTGGAGGAAGAGTAGAAGGTCTTGATCATTGGTTGGGAAGTTTGTTTTCACCTATAGGAGAATATGGTCATATGTCGTTTAGTGAATTTGCCCATTACATGTTTGGTTTAGCTAAGAAGAAACTACGACCAAAATGGCCGACTTCTAGAACATTAAATCATAAATATAAAGCAAAAATTGACTCGTTTTCTGAGAATGTAAACTATTCATTTATATTCTATTAAATTCTTGGTCAAGAAGGTTTTAACTTAATGTCTATTATCTTTTATAGATGAAAGCCTCTGTTCCTCACGATGCTCATGGTTCATTTTATTTCAAACATCAAGGCAGTGAATTATTATGGGTCACAATTGATGGACAAACTGGCTTCAGCTTGGGAAAAAGTATAGGTTATATGAATATTCTTTCAGAGGTAATTAACTCTATTTAAATTTTTAGCATTTTATAAAGTTTAAACTATTGATTTTATTATATGCAATTTTAAAGCTTGCAAAAAATCAAAAAGTTGATACAACTCATGGACTTTATTTGGATACTTCTGTAATTTATCCAAGTATTTCTGGAGGTGCAATTACTTTTGATATTGATGGATCAGTAATATTAGGATTGAAGGGAGAAGGAAAGATAGATTTGAGAAAAGCGTTCTCCTCGCCAAAAGATATGGATATTGAAGGAAAATTACGTGTCAGGTAACTAGTAAATGTGATACTGAAATTACTACTTTAAAATTTCTACTACTCTTTTTAAAATATATATTATTATTATTGATTAGATACTGCTACTGTTATAAACAGTAGCATTATCTAATCATATATAATCTGTAATTATTATCTATCATTAATCTATAACTTATATAAAAATACAAATGAAATTTTTATAAAGACTAATTATTAAATGAATATAAACATGTTTAAAATTTATTTCAAATAGTACTGCTAGTGAAATAAATATGATTATGAGTTACAAATTACTCTCACAATCGCCAAGTATGAAATATGTTGTCAAGACTCACGGAGACATTGCGCTTAATGGAAAATTGTCAATTAAAGATGGACGATTATTCGATTTATACGTTGATCTACCAGACGAAAAATTGGATATTTTATCCATAAAGTTTGTATCTGTATTTTTATTATAAATAAAAATATATTTTATATTTTTCAGACTAAAAATTAGCTAATAAATCATTTTTTCACAGTGTTGATGTTATACATGTTGATGAGTATGATCGTGAATCTTCAATTCAGCCTTCAAGAAATTTCAACCGTTGCTTTAAACTTTTTAGAAAAATAATAGGTTATGATATCTGTACTCAGATAACTCTTCCTAAGCCTATAATATCATCTCAAGCACCTTTCATTCCTGTTAGTGGACCTTACGCAACGAAAATATCTCTTTTGAAAGAAGATCGTGGCATTCGTGGTGTCTTACTAAATATCGAATTGCCTGATCGCAATGTAAGATATATAATACAATAACTTAATAATATATAGGCAATATTCATAATATTATTTTTTAATTAGAGCTTCAACAAGACGAAATTTAAATTTGAATTCGATACGCTGGGTTCTGCAGCTAGTAAGAAGCATTCTTTAGAAATTGTTTATATTACCACACAAAATGCTAAAATATCGCATGAGCTTCAAATAGATTTGCAAACACCATATAAAAAAGCTAAAGCAAAAGGTATGAATTTAATATATTTCTCTGTAAAATATTCTCAATAATTTAATTTGAATATTTTTTGATGTAGTAAAGTTAGCCAGTGCTTCATCTTTGAAACTGTTCGAAGTTGATTTGATCTTCGATCAAACACGTCGTTGGACTTCACTTGTCCATATTACAAGTGAGACGACCAAACAGTTTTTAGAAGGGAGAATAGTTACGAAATTTCATTCAATAATAAAGTTTATTTGTCCAAACAGACGACCAATATTATTATCTGGCTTACTTACACATACAAAAACAGATACGGAATTATTTACATTTGATCTTTCTCCTAGCCATCCTTCTAGTCAACTGATTCAAGTGTCAGGTACATGGATCTATATAAATTATACTGTACATAAATAATTTTAAAACATAACTGATATTTATAAATAAATTAACAATTTAATAATATATATCTGAACTCTTATATGTAGCCTATATGTATGGGCTATATACACCATGATTCATATCTTTAATTTAGATTAATTATAGTGTAAAGTCTAGACTATTTGTATTCAATAATTATAATAAATTTTATAATAATTTTATTACAATAATGTTTGCAAAACTTTGATGAAAATGTTTTAATTTGCTATCTCAATTAATATTTATAATTTTAAGATCTTATAAATACACTTAAGGTGACTCAAAAGTCGCGATACGTAGGAAAATTTAATAGTTTTACAATGACCAATCCATGAACCTGGATACTGATAATGCAATTTTCCTATGTATCGCGACATTTGGAACACTGTCTAAAGTTAACTATACTCATTATTCAATAGATAATTCAAGCATGTTATCTGTATTTAATAATATTATATAATTTTTATTTTCTTAACAGGTATGTTTCATAAAGAAGGGAATATTACATTTAATAATCAATCAATATGGGAATTGACTACAAAACTTAACGTAAAGCTTCCATTTTTTAACTATCAAATATCGGGTAAAACACTTAAAAACAGGAAAATATTATCATCCGATATATCAATAGATTATGAAAAAAGGGGCGATAGACGACAAATTTTTAAAGTAAATTACCTATTTCAAAATCTAAGCACTCAATATTTTACCAAAACTATAACCATAGTCGAAATCCATTCTACTCAAAATCCAAAATATAATATTCTTTTGGACTGGGATTTTCAATATAAACCGAAAGAACATCTAGAGAACGAGTTAATAATTACAGATAGTTTAAACCCACGAAGGCTTCTTTACCTCCTACAAGTCAGTAAAATTGACAGAAAAAATAATCCGAATTTCTCATCAGAAAATAATATAATAATTAATGTTCCAGTAAAGGAGATTGATTATGAACTTAAATTTTCTGTAAATCATGACAGAACTCAGTTTATGACAACAGTTGATGCCGAAATGGCACGACATAAACAGTCGTGCATTAAATCCAATTTAAAATATTATTTAGTTCAAGAAAAACCATTGACTATGGCACTCGACTTTATCTTACAATATCCTGGTAGAACCATACAATATTTTGACGAAGTAACAGAATTATCACCCGAAGAATATCAGGGAATATCAAATCTTCAATGGGACAAAGATCAAGAATATGTTTTAGAATATGTGTATATAATCAAAAGTGATGTAAATAGTTTTCATCATGAGTTTAATACTGTTCTATCTGCATCTTGGTTAAAATATCCAATGGAAATTAGCGGTTTATTTAAAATGAATGAAAATTCTGTTGATATCAAAGGCATTGCAGGTTATAAAGGAAAATCTCCCTATAAAATAAGAATTGAAATTATTCCAAGAAAATTCAGTAAACTGAGTTTAGATTTACGAATTTACGGAAAGAGCAATTTCCAATTTGATAACAGTGATACAAACACAATATTAAAATTCGATATAAGTAGACCAGAAACCGGTCGACGAATTTTAGGCCAAATATTAAGCCAGACTTCACAATTAAATTCTACTCTTAAATTTGAAATAAGTTGGAATGCCGATATTGATCCTTCTGCGAGACTTTCTATTGAATCTGAAATAATACCGGTTTCGTCTTTATCTGCTAAATATTATATTATAAAGAATAAAATAGAGTATCGAAAAAATTTAGTAATATATTCAAAAACACAAATATATATTGGTGACTCACAAGATCGTCATAATACGCAAATAAAGCAAAGAAGATCTTCTATACATATGAACCAGGATGTTAAAAAGGGAATTTTAATTTTTGATATGACTTGCAAATATGAAAATAAAACATTAATGCAAATATCGGCATCAGGCCAGTTTTATAAGCAAATATCTCATTTGGAAATGGATTTTGACGCTGTTGTTCATTCATCCAACCCAAAATGGGATGGAAAAGAAATACATTTTATTCTTACGCTGGATAATTCTTATTCATATATTTTTAAATCTGAACTCCGAATCATTCCAACACCGTACAAGCAATATCTAGTAAATATAGAAGGTATTCTTACACTAACAGAAAGTTCTGAAGTTTTGAAAGCCTCATTAGCATTACGAACTCCTGTTCGAGGATGGAGAAAACGTGAAATCAATCTAAATGCAGAAAAGTCACGTGATAAAATTGCATTTGATGCTGATCTTACCACGGACGAAAGCAGGAAACTTATTGTTTCAGGAAACATAGAAATCACCTATTATGGTGCTAGATTGCAATGTGAAATTCAAACACCGGCTTCCGGAAGAATGAAGACAACTAAAGTTATAGCAGCTTACATTCTTCAGCCTTCAAATTACGAAGTACATTGCCGGATATTAGTTGATGACCAAACAAAATTGTATTTCAGTGGTAATCTTGTAGGAAATAGCACAAAGAATTTTGATAGCAATGTCGAATTCAAGAGTTACGTAACACCATCATTCGGTGCACACATGAGCAATAAAATGGACAGGACGCATAAAGAATTCGATGTAGCCTTTACGAAAAATTCAATTAAAAAACTCTCTGGAAGATTATCCGCACAACACAGTCGATCTGATTATACCGGATCAATAGAACTGGATGTCGAAGGAAAAAGAATTGTTGACGCGAACATCAGTTGTCAAGATAGAGGCGCAATCAAAAGTTGTCGTTTGAATGTAAGTGGTGCTTTCAAACCCATGATCATCAATGTGGATTATAGAAAAGAAGATTTCGTGATAAAGTTAGCAGTGAAGATATGTTGGAAAAACAGACACAAAAATTCCGAGTGCATAAAAATCGATGGTTACTATAGATATGAAACTAGGTATCATAGAACCGTTCTTCGTGAAATAATACTGAATATAAGAAGACAAGGAGAAGATATGTTTGTAGAATTTTTGCAACATGTAAACGAAAAGGATTATAAAAATAAACTTGTATTTTCATCTCCGAGAAAGAAAATCGGTTATGATGTACATTTAGATCGCCAATTGCCGCAAAAGAATGCACATTTGCAAATATATCTTCCATCAAGAGTGATCAAAGCACAAGGTACTCTTCAGACAGAGAGAGAAGTTACATTAAGTGCCGAATGCCAACTAGACGCAGAAAGACAGCCTATGAAAAAAATGGTCTTAGAATTATTTCATAAGAATAATGTTGTTAGGAGTAACCGAGAAATATTTTCCAAAATCGAATTCAAACATCCAGAACTTCGTAAGGTAATTATAGAAATTTAAATAAGGTTTAATCAGCAATTATTTAAAAATATATTTTGTCTAATGTTATGAATTTTTCAGCCGATTTGTGTAAAATTTGAATTGCATGGTAAAGAGGCCGCATCTGCATCTGTCCATCCATTCGATGCAAAACTGGAACTGCAATATTCCGATAATCCAAAAGATAATATAATTTGTAGTGCATATCTGAAAAGTGTTTCGACTGGTAAAGGAAATAGCACCTTTGTTTTTAACGTACATACATATGGTATGTGTTAATGTATAAGTTATGCATATTTTATAAACTTACGTTGGAAACTAATTTTTTAAATTTAATAATGATTATTCATTATCAGTTAATCAATCTAATTAACATACAGGAGTTATAAAAAGTTATGTAAATTCATTAAAAATTCAATCCCGGATCACCCAGAGCTTAACTGCTCGTCCATCCGTCCGTTTCATTTTTGATACTAAAATATTATGAAGTTTGGCTATTCAATTTGTTCCAGATTCGTATTTTTGGGGTCAATTTATTCTTTAATAATAAATTTATCAGAATTTATATGATTTTTTACATTTTCCTGTATCAGCAGAAGCTAATTTACATAGTTTATCAAAATTTTTAAAAATATTCTTCAGAATGAATTAAGTATAAGTGATTAAGAAATTTAATAGTAAGTTAAATACTAATTTAAATATAAAATAATGAAATTATTTTTGAAACATTTTTGAATTTTTTTTTAACATTATATAATATATATTTGTGAGAAATTAACCAAATTAACCTTTTCTATCCTTGATATTAGAACGACGTCGCTTCGATTTCACCACAAAGTTAAATTTTACACACCGTGGTGACTTAATACACTATGGTTTGAGTTGGGAGCTTATATCACAGAATACGAGTAGAAAATCCGAATATTTAATATTAGAAATTTCTACACAAAATCAAGCTTATGTGATATGGGTATGCTTTAAGACAACTTGTACAACAATTTAAATTTCTTTAAACAATATAAATTATTTGTTTTTTTTTAACTCAAATAAATAAATGAAGTACAATGTATTGCAGGGCAAATGCGAAAATACAGAAATACAAGTAGTCGGAATGTGGGTATTTTTAAACAATACTTTCAAGACCCAAATAGACACCCGACTGAACGGTAAAGAACTGAAGATAATAACTTTTACTCTTGATTTATATACGCCTTGTTTAAATTTGCCATATACCCCAACATCCAGTAAGTGCTATTCCTTCATATTATATTTAAGAAGAAAATTTATAGTTTTTTTTATAATTAAAATATATATGTATATACCATTTTAGATGAGATGACGGAATCCACGTCACAGTTGTGTACCATTTCCAGTAATCGACATCTAATAGTCGTCAATGGAGAGCTTCTTTATGGACAGGATGAAGTTTCAAATTTACGTTTAAAGCTGGGTAGAGATACTAACCATATCTTCTTCACTTCCGATTTCAAATGGATGCCAGAACTTCTTAGAGAAATTTCAGTACGAATTATTGCTTAATCGTTAAATTTACCTTAATTTTCATAATTTATTTCTAAAATACTAAATTTATTTTTAGAATTTCTTCACACTTTCAACTTTAAATTTCAAAAAGCTATTGATCTATAAAGAAACGTTACAGTTATATAGTGATATGATGGATAATATAAAACGAGATATTTATGAACCTTTGTGTAGAAGCATTTCTCGTGAATTGTCGCAAATATATTATGAAATAAAAGATGATTTTGATTCTACTAAGAGGAATCTACAACAACTCTGCGAGTGTCTGTAAGTTTGCATATTATTTTCATAATAAAAAATGCTCAGTATAAGCATAATCATAATTTTATATGATAACGCGACGAAAGACAAGACTCGTGTGATTTTCAAATTCAGAGATTCTAGAGCGGAAAATATTGCTAAAACCCTTTCTAAAATGGTCTTAAAAATGTTATATTAAAAAGGATCAACTGTATTATATCGACGTTTAATAAATGCAATAAATAAGCAATGACACCATGACAATATTGTCGTGGTACTATGAACATCACAGTGTTATATTGTGTTATCATATCATCGGCTCTTACCGATGTTAATTTCTTACTTACGGATCTCAAAGTATGTCTACTTGACCACACATTACATAAATTATAACATATTTTATATAAATGCATAATAATATTAGGCCTATATTGTTATACAAAATGTTGGGCATTAAGGAGGCTGTTCATAAATGACATTTCCACACTGGAAATCAGAGAGGAGGTTATTACAAGTCGGGCAAAGTGGGACAAGGGGAGTAAAGATTTCAAGAAAAATACAAATTATTAAAAAGTCCATGTAGACAATGTCTACGTAGACATTTTTAGAGATTTTAGTAGCATATAAATTTAATCCCCTTCACATACACTAATGAACTTAACAACTTATCACGACGCTCTTCCCCGTTAAACTGTACACGTACGCTAATTAATAGACAGTTCCTATTTTTAAAAATAAATATAAAATATAAATGATATTAAAATTTATGTACAGGTTAAATGTAAATATTTACAATATTCTATGTTAAAAATTGAAATATTAAAAATATATATTCGTATTTTTATTACATTTTTTAAAAATTTCTTTTTTAGACTTAATAATGAAGGAGTCAGTAATCTTCTTCAATCTTTAAGGAAATATATTAAAAATATTCAAAATGAACTGAATAACTCAATCCAGGAAGTAATAATTCTTTTTAATTCTCTTATCCAAAACGTTTATGATTTGAAAAGATTTGTCGCCAGAAAACTGGATTTAGTGTGTGAATATGGCACGTATTGTTATGAACTAAAATCGGAATTTAGAAGAAATGGTTTGAAGGGAGTTTTGAGCCAAGTTTGGAAAAGAATAGAAGATATTTTGAGTAAAAGTCTGAGGACTAAAATTAATTTCCAAAACATTTATAGAGGTATGTTAACAATATATTTTCTAATTTATCTCAGAGAATCTCTAACATCTTTCTAATCTTAGCTAATCTTTAACATATATCAAAAACAAAATTTGGCAAAAGAACGTAAGGTTGGCCTAAAAGTCAGTTTAACCGTTGTAAACAATGAATTTGTCTTATTTAAGTACTTTATCGTTTACAAACTTTACAAGCATTATTGTTTTTAATAACGCAGCCACAAATTCTTTAAAAGAAAATTACATTGTTCTAAACACAGTTTGCGATTCATACTCACTAGTGTACTGTACTTGGAACATGCAAAACAAAACACAGTTAAACTGACTTTTGACCACCCCTCATTGTATGTATCAATAGAAACAAACTTCCAATTTACAAATTAATTATAAATGTAAATATAGATGATCATATAAATTATTATTTCTACATATACTGTATACAGTGCCTGATTTATACAAATAATTTCGAAGAATAACATGCTTATTGAACATTTCCTGAAATCCATGAAAGGTGTTTCAAATTAATATTATTTAATTGATTTGTAATAATTAAAAAGACGATCTTTTACAGTTTTAATTATATCTCACTTCTTTCGGGTAGCAATCAATTTTTATTTTTAAATTTATTTTTCTTTTTTCTGCAATAAAAGCTTTTAACAAATATGCGTTTTGAGTAAACATATATTTAGTTTTCTTTGATTTATAAGAAAAATATATATTTAATATAGTACAATTCAAAATCTCGACTGGTCAAAATTCCTACACGATCAGTGAAGAGAAAATAGAAGCCTGGTATTATTCTTGTTTTTATATATATGCTCGTTCCAATAAAAAATTTGAAATTTTTATAAAAATGTTTGCAAATCTCGAGGGTCTTTCTATTAAAAGTTTTGTGTATTTTAAGCGAAAAAAAACATAAAAAATTTAACTCAACAAATGTATCATGGTCGGTTTAATAGTCTATTTTTTGTGCCAAATAAATAAAGTTAGTTTTACAACTGATTATATATTAATAGTATTATGTATTGATGTACTGTACATTATATTATCTATATACAATATTCTATGTTAAAAATTGAAATATTAAAAATATATATTCGTATTTTTATTACATTTTTTAAAAATTTCTTTTTTAGACTTAATAATGAAGGAGTCAGTAATCTTCTTCAATCTTTAAGGAAATATATTAAAAATATTCAAAATGAACTGAATAACTCAATCCAGGAAGTAATAATTCTTTTTAATTCTCTTATCCAAAACGTTTATGATTTGAAAAGATTTGTCGCCAGAAAACTGGATTTAGTGTGTGAATATGGCACGTATTGTTATGAACTAAAATCGGAATTTAGAAGAAATGGTTTGAAGGGAGTTTTGAGCCAAGTTTGGAAAAGAATAGAAGATATTTTGAGTAAAAGTCTGAGGACTAAAATTAATTTCCAAAACATTTATAGAGGTATGTTAACAATATATTTTCTAATTTATCTCAGAGAATCTCTAACATCTTTCTAATCTTAGCTAATCTTTAACATATATCAAAAACAAAATTTGGCAAAAGAACGTAAGGTTGGCCTAAAAGTCAGTTTAACCGTTGTAAACAATGAATTTGTCTTATTTAAGTACTTTATCGTTTACAAACTTTACAAGCATTATTGTTTTTAATAACGCAGCCACAAATTCTTTAAAAGAAAATTACATTGTTCTAAACACAGTTTGCGATTCATACTCACTAGTGTACTGTACTTGGAACATGCAAAACAAAACACAGTTAAACTGACTTTTGACCACCCCTCATTGTATGTATCAATAGAAACAAACTTCCAATTTACAAATTAATTATAAATGTAAATATAGATGATCATATAAATTATTATTTCTACATATACTGTATACAGTGCCTGATTTATACAAATAATTTCGAAGAATAACATGCTTATTGAACATTTCCTGAAATCCATGAAAGGTGTTTCAAATTAATATTATTTAATTGATTTGTAATAATTAAAAAGACGATCTTTTACAGTTTTAATTATATCTCACTTCTTTCGGGTAGCAATCAATTTTTATTTTTAAATTTATTTTTCTTTTTTCTGCAATAAAAGCTTTTAACAAATATGCGTTTTGAGTAAACATATATTTAGTTTTCTTTGATTTATAAGAAAAATATATATTTAATATAGTACAATTCAAAATCTCGACTGGTCAAAATTCCTACACGATCAGTGAAGAGAAAATAGAAGCCTGGTATTATTCTTGTTTTTATATATATGCTCGTTCCAATAAAAAATTTGAAATTTTTATAAAAATGTTTGCAAATCTCGAGGGTCTTTCTATTAAAAGTTTTGTGTATTTTAAGCGAAAAAAAACATAAAAAATTTAACTCAACAAATGTATCATGGTCGGTTTAATAGTCTATTTTTTGTGCCAAATAAAGAAAGTTAGTTTTACAACTGATTATATATTAATAGTATTATGTATTGATGTACTGTACATTATATTATCTATATACAATATTCTATGTCTGTGCATCTGTATCTCTATACAACAGCTTTTTATTTGAGAAACGTGCCTTTCTCTCTAACCACATTCGAATTCAAATTTTTCTTAGAATAATCCTTAAAATTTTAACGGTTAACTGATTAGTTGTTACTTTTTATAATAATTTTTGAGTTTCAATTCATTAATATTCAAGAAAATAAATTACTTCCATGCTATGAACCAGTAAAAATTGACGAGTTTCATTACTAACTTGTTACAGCCACTAAATAAAACGAAACAAACAAATCAAAAGCACATAATTTATGACTATTATGAAAGTTGGAAAGAAATTTCGTAATTCGAAGTTGTTATAATGTCAATAGAAAACCAAATAAAACTACAATAATTGATGAAATTTTTAAATAGTGCTTTGGCACGGACTCATTTAGACGTTTGTATGAGCAAATTTGATTACCATTGATTTTATAGAGTGTCGAGATATAGCGGAATTTTGACCTGTCGGGATTTTGATCGGGTCCCACTATTATACTATTATATTACAATCCTTGAGAATAGTTCTTACACTTTTATTTGATTCCTCAAAAAGAAACTTATCAGTTTTGAATTACGAATACTGTATTTGTATTACCGAATGTAATAAAAATACATTCATTTACCTAATGTATCTGATTCTATACCCTAAAGTTCTATGTCCAGGAGAAATCGGGATCCAATATAAATAAAATTCATGTATTTGATCCTAATTTCTTCTTGTTCATTCGTACAATTCATGTATTTAAACAGATAACATGAAGTTATATCTTCATAGGCTTAAATAAATTGTAGATGTAATAGAAATAAGCGCGATTTATATATGAATCTGATAATGAAAAGTCTAGTAAATGAAAATGAAATTTCTATTCTCTTTAAATTTGCTTCGATAACATTTTATTTGACTAATAAATTTTTAATTATTTTAAATAAAAAACTTTCATTTGTAGGTATATTGCTACCATTGAAAAGTGCATTGGATTATTCAAGAGATTTTTATAAAACTGCCTTTAGGAAGTTAAATAATATCTTAAGTTCACTTAATGATTTCGTGGCGAAACACATGAAACCTGTGAGTGAAACATGGGATGAAATCGAAAACTTCATTTATAAATTCTTTAAACAAGTTTTTAAAAAGATAGATGATTCCAAGAATAAAATCTTGAAAAATCAAGATATAAAAGCCATTGTTGGCACTCTAAAAGAAATTAAGAATGAAGTAGGTCAAAATTCTTAATTAATCTTAACTCTTTCATTATTATTGACGAGTTTAAAATATTTCTAGATGGTCGCAGAAATAGAAAAATTACAAGCAAAACAATTGAACAAGAATTGGAAAACTTTCTTCGAAGTTTTCTCTTTATTAAAGCAAAATGATGACAGCGCTATTCTATTGTATGATCCTATTCAAGGTAAACTGAGAATCGATGTTGATCTTAAGAGATCAAAACATATGTTAAAAGCTCTTCGCAGAGATTCTGATTTCATACCAAGTTGGATCCCTCCTCTTGCCATAATAATTTCCAATAAAATACAACATGGATTTCCTCCATTCAGAGGTATGATATGCTTGTTACTATTTCATAAACTAAACTCAATTTTCTCAGTGAATTAAGGCAATTTATTAGCATACTCTGTTTCTAATTTTATATAAAAAATTCAGCTGAAGCAATAATGGCAGATGGTCAACATTTCAAAACATTTGATAATTCAATCTTCAGTATTTCTGGTGACTGCAGTTACTTTCTGGTGACAGAAAATGTCGACAGAAATTTTNACATTTATTCAAGTGTTGTGCAAATCATGGCTTCTAAAAAAACAGAAAGGTGATTTCAATTGAAACAAAGCAAGAAATCATCAGAAGGAGTGAAAGTTGACAAAAACTTCCTTGTCAAATGCGGAGAGGTTCAGGAGTTTACTAACACTCATTATCCAAACACAGTTGAGGCCAACAGGATCAATGATCTCTACAATGGCACCCTTGCCCGTCATTTCCAATATGTGTTGAAGAAGAGAGAGAAACAGACCACCTTGGACATGTTTTTCAAGAAGCCAGCAAGGAAAAAACAAAATATGGAACAAGAGGAGTTGACCCTGCAAGTTCCGGTAGCCTCTTCTAAATCTGACTCCGATTAAAAAACAATAAAAAGAGACCTGCTGCAATGTGTAGAAAGTCTGTATCTGTATGAATGTGTGAAAAAAGTGTTCCTCCACCTCCTCACAACATCTGACTACCCGTCATAATTGGTGACTGCTCTATTTTCATTTTCTTTTTATGGTACAGTATGGTTATTTTATGCTGTGGAACGAATTATATGTTTTAACATGTATTTCTATGAGAAAATGCGTTTCGTATAACGGACTTTTCACTTAACAGACGTGCACCTGGAACGGATTAAGTACGTTATACGAGGCACCACTGTATCTTGTTCATACTCACATTGTAAAATTCTAAAGTGTTATATTTAGGATGTATACTACCGTGTTTCCCCGAAAATAAGACATCCGCAGAAAATAGGACCTAGCACAGATTTTGCTGAATTGCGAAATATAAGACCTCCCCTGAAAGTAAGACCTACCGAAGTTTTTTTTTTTAGTCCTAACGGTCATCGACAGATGGTTGAAAGTGGCCGTTGGCTTTTTGAAAGTACAGCTGATTGGTCAGCAGACAATTACGCCACACGGCATGATTTGCATAAGATTATGGCTTGGGAATCACAGATTTGCATAACATTACGGTTGGTGATGGCTAATTGGTCGCCCGGGAATCACGCCACATGACATTTGCATAGTACTACGGTTCAGTAAGCACTAATTGGTCATCGAGTCCGATGTTGATGCTATAAAAAAAAAGCAACAGTTCGACACACCGGATATACGTCACTCTCGTCTAACTTGTAAGTTCGACCTGGGAATATTTTTGTTCAATAATAAATGTGACTTCTTCTTCCTGGAAAAAGTAAGACATTCCTTGAAAATAAGACCTAGCGCACTTTTCAGAGCAAAAATTAATATAAGACACTTTCTTATTTTCGGGGAAACACGGTATACAATTTACAGTACATTGTATAGTATAGATTTATTATTGTTAGATCATGTCGTACGGTACATTTCACCCCAAAATATCGATTGCATTTCTATAAATCAATTAATTTCATTTCCATTCGAATCCCCACTTGGCATCCTACCTGTCTGACTATCTGCTCTTTTCTATCTGTCCTTCCGACATTGTACAGTTTTTAAAATTTTGGAAACAGATTGTATAAACTATGCGAATTATGTATTTTGCTCTTGATTGCCTTAGTGTTGAATTGTTCCCATATACGTAAAATCTACTTGACAATAGATGTGGAAAGAACCTTGAAATTTTTATCACAGGTGTCGCAGTTTTATTCATTTATCTATATACGTAAAATTGTTTTTTCGTTTCTACGCAGTGAAAAAATACCGGAGCGGCGTTCCGGCCTCAATACATCATTGCCCTTCTAATATAATTGAAACTGATCATTTGGCCCGTTATATACTGGTATTTTGAGTCAATAGATCAATTTAAGTAGACTTTAGAACAAACAAATATAGACTGTAAAAATCAGTCAATCAATAATTAATTATAGTCCTATCTGTCTAAAATTTCATATACTTAATATCAACAAAATAAGTGCTCTTCTACCGCCATGGGAGGTCCAAATTTGAATCTAATCTGAAGGAATAGTCTTAACTATTTTCGATAATGTTGAAGTTTCAGTATGAAAGGACAATAAGAGGCTCTTACGCATTTACTTGTAGTACGATGTTAGAATATGCGACGTGAGCCTCCAATTGCCATTGGATACAGAAACTGTGGTATCACCAAAAGTAGTTAAGAATAAGCTCCCGGTGTCTTCAATTTTCGTTAGTAATTCGCTTTGATACATCATTTCCTCTTCCTATAGATCGTTATGGCGAATACGCCATAATAGATAAAATTGGGTACATTTTCTAACAGAAAAATCTAACAGAATGCGCTTGATGAAAATATATAATTGATATTAGTATGAAATTCACATTACAAAAAAGAAATATCAAATGTTTAAGATTTTATGTATATCAGATATTCATTTTACGCTAAAGCAATATATTATTTTTTGACGATGACGAGTTTACATAAAAATTTATAATTGTTTCTTGAAGTTTAAATTATACGTTGATGTTCTGATAATTTTAAATTTGCATAAAAGTACATTGGCAAATAAAGCAATAATCTACATTTACTAAATTATTGCTTTATAAGATTGAAGTTAATCGCGTTCTCGATCTATACAGTTTACAGATTAGGGTTGATAATTTACTGCGTAACGGTACGAATGTGACGTCATTATAGATGTTTACTTCATCTGGATCTTTCAGCCAAGTAAATAATCTTCGTAAATAATTATTAAATTTAGATATTTTATTTTAATCGACTTTAAATCACTATAAACTTTTTATTAATTAATTTTTCTGCTTCGTTTATATAATATATATTTTAATTTNCCAAATAAATAAAGTTAGTTTTACAACTGATTATATATTAATAGTATTATGTATTGATGTACTGTACATTATATTATCTATATACAATATTCTATGTCTGTGCATCTGTATCTCTATACAACAGCTTTTTATTTGAGAAACGTGCCTTTCTCTCTAACCACATTCGAATTCAAATTTTTCTTAGAATAATCCTTAAAATTTTAACGGTTAACTGATTAGTTGTTACTTTTTATAATAATTTTTGAGTTTCAATTCATTAATATTCAAGAAAATAAATTACTTCCATGCTATGAACCAGTAAAAATTGACGAGTTTCATTACTAACTTGTTACAGCCACTAAATAAAACGAAACAAACAAATCAAAAGCACATAATTTATGACTATTATGAAAGTTGGAAAGAAATTTCGTAATTCGAAGTTGTTATAATGTCAATAGAAAACCAAATAAAACTACAATAATTGATGAAATTTTTAAATAGTGCTTTGGCACGGACTCATTTAGACGTTTGTATGAGCAAATTTGATTACCATTGATTTTATAGAGTGTCGAGATATAGCGGAATTTTGACCTGTCGGGATTTTGATCGGGTCCCACTATTATACTATTATATTACAATCCTTGAGAATAGTTCTTACACTTTTATTTGATTCCTCAAAAAGAAACTTATCAGTTTTGAATTACGAATACTGTATTTGTATTACCGAATGTAATAAAAATACATTCATTTACCTAATGTATCTGATTCTATACCCTAAAGTTCTATGTCCAGGAGAAATCGGGATCCAATATAAATAAAATTCATGTATTTGATCCTAATTTCTTCTTGTTCATTCGTACAATTCATGTATTTAAACAGATAACATGAAGTTATATCTTCATAGGCTTAAATAAATTGTAGATGTAATAGAAATAAGCGCGATTTATATATGAATCTGATAATGAAAAGTCTAGTAAATGAAAATGAAATTTCTATTCTCTTTAAATTTGCTTCGATAACATTTTATTTGACTAATAAATTTTTAATTATTTTAAATAAAAAACTTTCATTTGTAGGTATATTGCTACCATTGAAAAGTGCATTGGATTATTCAAGAGATTTTTATAAAACTGCCTTTAGGAAGTTAAATAATATCTTAAGTTCACTTAATGATTTCGTGGCGAAACACATGAAACCTGTGAGTGAAACATGGGATGAAATCGAAAACTTCATTTATAAATTCTTTAAACAAGTTTTTAAAAAGATAGATGATTCCAAGAATAAAATCTTGAAAAATCAAGATATAAAAGCCATTGTTGGCACTCTAAAAGAAATTAAGAATGAAGTAGGTCAAAATTCTTAATTAATCTTAACTCTTTCATTATTATTGACGAGTTTAAAATATTTCTAGATGGTCGCAGAAATAGAAAAATTACAAGCAAAACAATTGAACAAGAATTGGAAAACTTTCTTCGAAGTTTTCTCTTTATTAAAGCAAAATGATGACAGCGCTATTCTATTGTATGATCCTATTCAAGGTAAACTGAGAATCGATGTTGATCTTAAGAGATCAAAACATATGTTAAAAGCTCTTCGCAGAGATTCTGATTTCATACCAAGTTGGATCCCTCCTCTTGCCATAATAATTTCCAATAAAATACAACATGGATTTCCTCCATTCAGAGGTATGATATGCTTGTTACTATTTCATAAACTAAACTCAATTTTCTCAGTGAATTAAGGCAATTTATTAGCATACTCTGTTTCTAATTTTATATAAAAAATTCAGCTGAAGCAATAATGGCAGATGGTCAACATTTCAAAACATTTGATAATTCAATCTTCAGTATTTCTGGTGACTGCAGTTACTTTCTGGTGACAGAAAATGTCGACAGAAATTTTACTATTATTGCTAAATATATTGGCAAAGATAGTGAAGGACATCCTAAAAAAGCCATTGTTTTGTTAACTCCTACTTATTCTGTAGAAATTAACCCATTCAAATCATTAGTAAGTTTATTTTAATTTATTTATTAGCGTTTACTGTTTTATAAATAAAAATTTATATTTATATTTTTAGGTGCTTTTGAATGATATTTCCATTGAATTACCATTCCTAACTGATTTCATAAGTATTACACGGCAAAATAACTTGATTAATGTACTTGACGAACACGGAATAGAAATACAATGTCATCTTGTTTATAAATTTTGTACAGTGTCGATTAGTGGTTGGTATTATGGTAAAATATCTGGTTTGTTCGGTACACTAGACTATGAACCAAGTACAGATTTTATCGATCCTCGTGGTAAATTATCTCAGTCTGTAGAACAATTTGCAGAAGGATGGCAGATTTCATCTCAATGTACACAACATGTCGTACCAATAATCAATAGGACTACTACAATATTTCAAAGTGAAGATACTGGAGGCGTTAAGTTATGCAAAGAATATTTTCTATATCCAACTTCACCATTCAAACCTTGTTTCAAAAAAGTAATCGTTAAATTATTATTTTTGATATAATAATATGATTTACATAACATTATTTTTTCAATATTAATTAATTTTTTATTTTTTTAAATAGTTTCTTCCAAATGACGTTTTAAGAATGTGCTTTTCCGCATACAACTCAGAATTTGATCTTGGCGCAGTTTGTGATATTGCTGCATCATATGTTAACCTGTGCCAAAATCATGGTTACGCTGTTATTTTGCCTTCCGATTGCTGTAAGTATAAATAAAAATTAGTAAACATTTTAAATTTTACGGCATTAAATAAATATTGTTTTAATAAATACGTTTTAGTGTATTGTACAATGAGCGATGGATCAAAACTGCAATACGGAGAGAGGAAATTACTCGAATTTGAAAACACATTTTATACGAAAAAGACAGCTGATGTAGTATTTATAATTGAGGGAAGCTACTGTAACAAAGAAAATATCAGAAACATGAGTCGGTTTACTAATATTATAGAGCAGCAATTAGAAAATAAGGAATATATAAATAATCGCTACAGCTTAATCGTGTATGGAGAACGAAATGAGCAATTTGAAGTGTATACTCATACTGCTCGTGGTCAGATTTTCTTCGATGAACATGATATAGATATTGCAGCTAAAAATATTAAATTGAATTATAATAGTCATTTCAAACCGGATGTATATGCAGCAATTTTGCATGCAAATAATCTGCCATTCAGGGAGAGTGCGTCAAAAATTTTTATTCTTATACATTGTAAAAAATGCGAATCGTCTGCCATGTCCGTAAGTAAGCTTTATTAATACCATTCATATTATTTTTATCAATGTTATATTGTATTATTGAACTTGTAGATTAGTTACGAAGAAATGTTGACTATACTTTCCACTTCTGGAATTGAGCTCCATGTTTTACGGAGTTCAGAATTCTGGTCACCATCATTATTCAAAAGTAAAAGTTTCTATGATAATTTTGTATTAGTAATACGTTATTAATAAAATTACCATAATTACTTGAATATACATTATTTATTAGGCGATGATCATAACTCTGCAACCATCAATGAAAAAGATAGCAATATGACTTGGACAATATTGGAAAAGCCTTTTGGATGGGGTGGTCTTTTTAGTAAAGGTAGTTCTGTATTAGCAATATGTTATTTGTAAAATTGCCATAATTACTTGAACATACATTATTTATTAGGCGATGATCATAACTCTGCAACCATCAATGAAAAAGACAGCAATATGACTTGGACAATATTGGAAAAGCCTTTTGGATGGGGTGGTCTTTTTAGTAAAGGTAGTTCTGTATTAGCAATATGTTATTTGTAAAATTGCCATAATTACTTGAACATACATTATTTATTAGGCGATGATCATAACTCTGCAACCATCAATGAAAAAGATAGCAATATGACTTGGACAATATTGGAAAAGCCTTTTGGATGGGGTGGTCTTTTTAGTAAAGGTAGTTCTGTATTAGCAATATGTTATTTGTAAAATTGCCATAATTACTTGAACATACATTATTTATTAGGCGATGATCATAACTCTGCAACCATCAATGAAAAAGATAGCAATATGACTTGGACAATATTGGAAAAGCCTTTTGGATGGGGTGGTCTTTTTAGTAAAGGTAGTTCTGTATTAGCAATATGTTATTTGTAAAATTGCCATAATTACTTGAACATACATTATTTATTAGGCGATGATCATAACTCTGCAACCATCAATGAAAAAGATAGCAATATGACTTGGACAATATTGGAAAAGCCTTTTGGATGGGGTGGTCTTTTTAGTAAAGGTAGTTCTGTATTAGCAATATGTTATTTGTAAAATTGCCATAATTACTTGAACATACATTATTTATTAGGCGATGATCATAACTCTGCAACCATCAATGAAAAAGATAGCAATATGACTTGGACAATATTGGAAAAGCCTTTTGGATGGGGTGGTCTTTTTAGTAAAGGTAGTTCTGTATTAGCAATATGTTATTTGTAAAATTGCCATAATTACTTGAACATACATTATTTATTAGGCGATGATCATAACTCTGCAACCATCAATGAAAAAGATAGCAATATGACTTGGACAATATTGGAAAAGCCTTTTGGATGGGGTGGTCTTTTTAGTAAAGGTAGTTCTGTATTAGCAATATGTTATTTGTAAAATTGCCATAATTACTTGAACATACATTATTTATTAGGCGATGATCATAACTCTGCAACCATCAATGAAAAAGATAGCAATATGACTTGGACAATATTGGAAAAGCCTTTTGGATGGGGTGGTCTTTTTAGTAAAGGTAGTTCTGTATTAGCAATATGTTATTTGTAAAATTGCCATAATTACTTGAACATACATTATTTATTAGGCGATGATCATAACTCTGCAACCATCAATGAAAAAGATAGCAATATGACTTGGACAATATTGGAAAAGCCTTTTGGATGGGGTGGTCTTTTTAGTAAAGGTAGTTCTGTATTAGCAATATGTTATTTGTAAAATTGCCATAATTACTTGAACATACATTATTTATTAGGCGATGATCATAACTCTGCAACCATCAATGAAAAAGATAGCAATATGACTTGGACAATATTGGAAAAGCCTTTTGGATGGGGTGGTCTTTTTAGTAAAGGTAGTTCTGTATTAGCAATATGTTATTTGTAAAATTGCCATAATTACTTGAACATACATTATTTATTAGGCGATGATCATAACTCTGCAACCATCAATGAAAAAGATAGCAATATGACTTGGACAATATTGGAAAAGCCTTTTGGATGGGGTGGTCTTTTTAGTAAAGGTAGTTCTGTATTAGCAATATGTTATTTGTAAAATTGCCATAATTACTTGAACATACATTATTTATTAGGCGATGATCATAACTCTGCAACCATCAATGAAAAAGATAGCAATATGACTTGGACAATATTGGAAAAGCCTTTTGGATGGGGTGGTCTTTTTAGTAAAGGTAGTTCTGTATTAGCAATATGTTATTTGTAAAATTGCCATAATTACTTGAACATACATTATTTATTAGGCGATGATCATAACTCTGCAACCATCAATGAAAAAGATAGCAATATGACTTGGACAATATTGGAAAAGCCTTTTGGATGGGGTGGTCTTTTTAGTAAAGGTAGTTCTGTATTAGCAATATGTTATTTGTAAAATTGCCATAATTACTTGAACATACATTATTTATTAGGCGATGATCATAACTCTGCAACCATCAATGAAAAAGATAGCAATATGACTTGGACAATATTGGAAAAGCCTTTTGGATGGGGTGGTCTTTTTAGTAAAGGTAGTTCTGTATTAGCAATATGTTATTTGTAAAATTGCCATAATTACTTGAACATACATTATTTATTAGGCGATGATCATAACTCTGCAACCATCAATGAAAAAGATAGCAATATGACTTGGACAATATTGGAAAAGCCTTTTGGATGGGGTGGTCTTTTTAGTAAAGGTAGTTCTGTATTAGCAATATGTTATTTGTAAAATTGCCATAATTACTTGAACATACATTATTTATTAGGCGATGATCATAACTCTGCAACCATCAATGAAAAAGATAGCAATATGACTTGGACAATATTGGAAAAGCCTTTTGGATGGGGTGGTCTTTTTAGTAAAGGTAGTTCTGTATTAGCAATATGTTATTTGTAAAATTGCCATAATTACTTGAACATACATTATTTATTAGGCGATGATCATAACTCTGCAACCATCAATGAAAAAGATAGCAATATGACTTGGACAATATTGGAAAAGCCTTTTGGATGGGGTGGTCTTTTTAGTAAAGGTAGTTCTGTATTAGCAATATGTTATTTGTAAAATTGCCATAATTACTTGAACATACATTATTTATTAGGCGATGATCATAACTCTGCAACCATCAATGAAAAAGATAGCAATATGACTTGGACAATATTGGAAAAGCCTTTTGGATGGGGTGGTCTTTTTAGTAAAGGTAGTTCTGTATTAGCAATATGTTATTTGTAAAATTGCCATAATTACTTGAACATACATTATTTATTAGGCGATGATCATAACTCTGCAACCATCAATGAAAAAGATAGCAATATGACTTGGACAATATTGGAAAAGCCTTTTGGATGGGGTGGTCTTTTTAGTAAAGGTAGTTCTGTATTAGCAATATGTTATTTGTAAAATTGCCATAATTACTTGAACATACATTATTTATTAGGCGATGATCATAACTCTGCAACCATCAATGAAAAAGATAGCAATATGACTTGGACAATATTGGAAAAGCCTTTTGGATGGGGTGGTCTTTTTAGTAAAGGTAGTTCTGTATTAGCAATATGTTATTTGTAAAATTGCCATAATTACTTGAACATACATTATTTATTAGGCGATGATCATAACTCTGCAACCATCAATGAAAAAGATAGCAATATGACTTGGACAATATTGGAAAAGCCTTTTGGATGGGGTGGTCTTTTTAGTAAAGGTAGTTCTGTATTAGCAATATGTTATTTGTAAAATTGCCATAATTACTTGAACATACATTATTTATTAGGCGATGATCATAACTCTGCAACCATCAATGAAAAAGATAGCAATATGACTTGGACAATATTGGAAAAGCCTTTTGGATGGGGTGGTCTTTTTAGTAAAGGTAGTTCTGTATTAGCAATATGTTATTTGTAAAATTGCCATAATTACTTGAACATACATTATTTATTAGGCGATGATCATAACTCTGCAACCATCAATGAAAAAGATAGCAATATGACTTGGACAATATTGGAAAAGCCTTTTGGATGGGGTGGTCTTTTTAGTAAAGGTAGTTCTGTATTAGCAATATGTTATNCATTCCCTGAAAATAAGACCTAGCGCACTTTTCAGAGCAAAAATTAATATAAGACACTTTCTTATTTTCGGGGAAACACGGTATACAATTTACAGTACATTGTATAGTATAGATTTATTATTGTTAGATCATGTCGTACGGTACATTTCACCCCAAAATATCGATTGCATTTCTATAAATCAATTAATTTCATTTCCATTCGAATCCCCACTTGGCATCCTACCTGTCTGACTATCTGCTCTTTTCTATCTGTCCTTCCGACATTGTACAGTTTTTAAAATTTTGGAAACAGATTGTATAAACTATGCGAATTATGTATTTTGCTCTTGATTGCCTTAGTGTTGAATTGTTCCCATATACGTAAAATCTACTTGACAATAGATGTGGAAAGAACCTTGAAATTTTTATCACAGGTGTCGCAGTTTTATTCATTTATCTATATACGTAAAATTGTTTTTTCGTTTCTACGCAGTGAAAAAATACCGGAGCGGCGTTCCGGCCTCAATACATCATTGCCCTTCTAATATAATTGAAACTGATCATTTGGCCCGTTATATACTGGTATTTTGAGTCAATAGATCAATTTAAGTAGACTTTAGAACAAACAAATATAGACTGTAAAAATCAGTCAATCAATAATTAATTATAGTCCTATCTGTCTAAAATTTCATATACTTAATATCAACAAAATAAGTGCTCTTCTACCGCCATGGGAGGTCCAAATTTGAATCTAATCTGAAGGAATAGTCTTAACTATTTTCGATAATGTTGAAGTTTCAGTATGAAAGGACAATAAGAGGCTCTTACGCATTTACTTGTAGTACGATGTTAGAATATGCGACGTGAGCCTCCAATTGCCATTGGATACAGAAACTGTGGTATCACCAAAAGTAGTTAAGAATAAGCTCCCGGTGTCTTCAATTTTCGTTAGTAATTCGCTTTGATACATCATTTCCTCTTCCTATAGATCGTTATGGCGAATACGCCATAATAAATAAAATTGGGTACATTTTCTAACAGAAAAATCTAACAGAAGGCGCTTGATGAAAATATATAATTGATATTAGTATGAAATTCACATTACAAAAAAGAAATATCAAATGTTTAAGATTTTATGTATATCAGATATTCATTTTACGCTAAAGCAATATATTATTTTTTGACGATGACGAGTTTACATAAAAATTTATAATTGTTTCTTGAAGTTTAAATTATACGTTGATGTTCTGATAATTTTAAATTTGCATAAAAGTACATTGGCAAATAAAGCAATAATCTACATTTACTAAATTATTGCTTTATAAGATTGAAGTTAATCGCGTTCTCGATCTATACAGTTTACAGATTAGGGTTGATAATTTACTGCGTAACGGTACGAATGTGACGTCATTATAGATGTTTACTTCATCTGGATCTTTCAGCCAAGTAAATAATCTTCGTAAATAATTATTAAATTTAGATATTTTATTTTAATCGACTTTAAATCACTATAAACTTTTTATTAATTAATTTTTCTGCTTCGTTTATATAATATATATTTTAATTTACGGAAGCTTAAATCTTCCTTAAACGTATATAATCGTTAATTATAATTAATTTTATTATATTAGACGTTAGCAACACTCGCATTTGCTTATATTTTCGTCGCGTAAATATATTTAAAAAACAATCTGACAAAGTTCCGACTTCTCCTTTCAGGTTCACCACGAGCTATCTACATCAATCCGCTTTATAATTGGTTATTCGGATGCATCACGTGCCGGTAAGTAACCAATCGGCGCTTGCCATCATCCGCACAAAGACGGTCAGCCATTTTGGAAGAAAGAGAGGTCGAAGGGACTCGAGTATTCGAACACTCTTACTTTTCAACTACCGAAAATGGAAGATTCTCAACAAGTAACTATAGCAACGGCCCAATTGGAAGTAGAAGGAAATTCAACCACTTTGGGAATTCGTCGACCCTTCGATCCGGTTGCTCACGATCTAGATCCCACCTTCCGTTTGACGAAATTCGCCGAGTTGAAAGGATGAGGGTGTAAAGTCCCCCAGGATGTTTTATTAAAACTCCTGGAGGGACTGACCCAAGACGGAAATTCTCAAGATGATCAGTCACATTATTTGCATATGACTTTGCCCAGAATAGGTAAGCGTGTTTGTTTATTCGTAAAGCTTAATGAGAATTTTGCCGAATGTGATAACCGTCTTCGATTCACATTTCTCTCGTTATAAAGAGAAAATGAATTACGAAAAACACTCGTCACGCCACGTATTTGTTAAACTCTTCGTATCTGTGTTAATCAATAATTTTACAGTATATCAGTTAATTCAAAGTTTATCTTCCTCTTCTTTCTCTAACTCTTACTGCATTTGGTTTGTAAAAAAAAATTGGAGAATTGCATCTTACAAATGTGACTTACATTAAAGATGATTTGAATGAATGAATTAGTTTACTGTTTTTGGGTAATGCCCAATAAACCGCACTTATCCGCTTTATTGCATACTTGCCGGTCCGGGAATGCAGAGGATGAGAAATAATAACGCGATTTGTTGATCGGCGGTTCTTAACCTATCCTGAGCATTCTGCGAAAGAAAAGATTTTAAAAGTTTTTTATTCAAATGTATTCCCGTTGTGATATTAGTAGACAATTCTGTGTTTTTGTTTTATTCGATATGTTAAAGTTTATTAGTTTATTACTTCGTAGTTTTCCGAGAATAGTAAACGTGGAATTACTTATTGAGTTTTGAATATATTGATGCTAATGCTCCGTGTAATAAAAAGTATATGAACGGTGTTCCGCCACCTCAAAAAGGTTGAGAACTGCTGTTGTAGATTTTTGACTTGCAGCACTTTCAAATTCAGTCTTCGTTCTTTTTTATCACAAAAAATAAGTTTATAATATTGGTTTTTCCTACTAGAATAATTACTAGTGGTAAAACGTAGGATAAAAGTACATTATACTGTATGTTTTATATAATACTTGAGTATTATATAAAACTTCAATTATCTAAAGAAAAAAAATGGTAAAAATTAATTCCTTATAGCATAGAGAATGCAATTTTGGCATGTGATGTAGGCTATATTTACAAGAAATGGCTTTTGTGTACTAAAGAGCAATGGTTATCTATCACACTTTGAGACAAAATTTCTCATGTAGCAATTTTTTAGAGAAAATAAATTAAATTAATTAAAAATCTACTAATGAAAAAATTAATTTTACATAAGTTAATCAGAAATGTAAAGCTTACATTGAAATTCTTATATGTACAAGAATTATCATAGTCTGGAAACATTGAACTGAAAGAAAATGTTAATGTTGGAGAGTAGAGAATTTCTAAAGAAACCCCATATGACTACTTGGATTTACAATCAGTATTAAAAATCCCAAGTATGTGAAGACAATTCATTAAAAGTGTTACCTAATCTCAAAACAGTGATTTTTCTAGCTTGGACTGACAACTTTTTCTAAATGTGGATTCTCAGCCTGAAAGTGGCTGAGAATCCACATTTGGGTTGGTAACTAAAAGTCTGTTATTGTCAGATGTGTATACGTATGTGTATTCTTGAAGTAAAAGGAAATTGAAGGTTTCAATTTGAAACTAGCCAGAACATTTGCTATTGCTCAAATTATTACTTTGCTTAATGTTTAAATTTAAAATATAATTTGAATATATATCATAAGGAATCCATGTAATATAATTACACAAAACAAATAATGAAATAGAATATATGATAGTATATACTTCAGCTACCTTATACAATTGTTAGTAGGCTAATATATACAGTACTATTTATAAACATTCAGTAAAATGTTTATATTTATACTTCGTTTATTTTTAATTTTAAGTAGTTTATTTATTTTATCCTAGACCTTGTACAGTTATTTTAATTTTATACATTGTCATTCAAAAATAATTTTAAAAAATTTTAGTACTTTCGAGTGAAAAGGTAAATGAGCATTAGAAAGGATTCTATTTTGTTTTAAAGTGTTTATTATTTTAATTTAATTTTCAATCATGTGTATAATCTTTATCTGAATTATTAAATTATATACATTTTATTAGGCTTCTGATAATCTCAAAACATCTTAATATTTAATCATCATAAATTAAAAATTAGATTGCCTAATTTTCAGTGTATCTATAGTTAAAATTTTTTTATGAGCATGAATAATGAATGACTATCTTCAGAATATATCAACTGGTGGATAAACATTTTACGATAATCCTGGATTCCAGAGTATGTGGTGTTTTTTTTTTTTTACATCACATGATTGACTTTAAGTAGATACATAACGGCATAAAGTATTAGATAAAAAGAAAGTACAAAGATTTTCGATATATTGGAGAGTTAGTAGAAGCTGCTATAAACCATAATGTTCCTGAAAAAAGGAAAGCATTAAAGAAAAACAAGCTGTGGAAGATATTATGATTCATCATTTACATGCTAATTTTAACATTTAATTATCATTTTTCATATGCAATACAGTAGACCCCTATAAGACGGTAGATATGTTTCGTTCTTTATGAATCAATTTTGTAGGAATCATAGTTTACGGACTACGGCTGTTTGAAAGGTTTTCTTTCATAAAATTAATCGATTCTAGACTAATTCGACTCAACATTTCCAAAATACGTATANCATTTTCAAGAATTTGTTCTAATTTCACATTATGATATATGCTATTGATTAGTTTACTGTAAAGTTTTATTTAAGTGAAATAAATGCTTCTAAAATAATCAGAATTTATAAGTGAAAATATAAATAAAGATCCTTTGCATCATCATCAAAAATCCTGAAATTTTTAAGATACTGATATAGGATGTATTCAAAATATTAATAAAGCCATTCATAACTTAAGAATATCGTTTATATTTTCATTTCAAGAATAAAACAGCTTTCATGTGTTGCTATTTTATTATGAGAGAAGCAACTATATTATTATACTTATTTATATCTGAACGAGTATTTAATACTAAAATATTTGTCACAATAATTCCATTTAAATGCTGTAGGCCTGTATACAACGAATCCATCACCATCAGACGAATAAATATTAATAACAATACTTATATACTACGTACGGTACAATTCAAATTTTTTTATGCTCTCATTGAATTGAATTACTTTGCTTTAGTGTGCAATGTGCTTGAAAACCAAAATTCGCTCTTCTGGACGTGTTGGCGCAGTTTGTGATATTGCTGCATCATATGTTAACCTGTGCCAAAATCATGGTTACGCTGTTATTTTGCCTTCCGATTGCTGTAAGTATAAATAAAAATTAGTAAACATTTTAAATTTTACGGCATTAAATAAATATTGTTTTAATAAATACGTTTTAGTGTATTGTACAATGAGCGATGGATCAAAACTGCAATACGGAGAGAGGAAATTACTCGAATTTGAAAACACATTTTATACGAAAAAGACAGCTGATGTAGTATTTATAATTGAGGGAAGCTACTGTAACAAAGAAAATATCAGAAACATGAGTCGGTTTACTAATATTATAGAGCAGCAATTAGAAAATAAGGAATATATAAATAATCGCTACAGCTTAATCGTGTATGGAGAACGAAATGAGCAATTTGAAGTGTATACTCATACTGCTCGTGGTCAGATTTTCTTCGATGAACATGATATAGATATTGCAGCTAAAAATATTAAATTGAATTATAATAGTCATTTCAAACCGGATGTATATGCAGCAATTTTGCATGCAAATAATCTGCCATTCAGGGAGAGTGCGTCAAAAATTTTTATTCTTATACATTGTAAAAAATGCGAATCGTCTGCCATGTCCGTAAGTAAGCTTTATTAATACCATTCATATTATTTTTATCAATGTTATATTGTATTATTGAACTTGTAGATTAGTTACGAAGAAATGTTGACTATACTTTCCACTTCTGGAATTGAGCTCCATGTTTTACGGAGTTCAGAATTCTGGTCACCATCATTATTCAAAAGTAAAAGTTTCTATGATAATTTTGTATTAGTAATACGTTATTAATAAAATTACCATAATTACTTGAATATACATTATTTATTAGGCGATGATCATAACTCTGCAACCATCAATGAAAAAGATAGCAATATGACTTGGACAATATTGGAAAAGCCTTTTGGATGTCTGTATTAGCAATATGTTATTTGTAAAATTGCCATAATTACTTGAACATACATTATTTATTAGGCGATGATCATAACTCTGCAACCATCAATGAAAAAGACAGCAATATGACTTGGACAATATTGGAAAAGCCTTTTGGATGGGGTGGTATTTTTGCTTTATTTCGTAATACTGAAGATGTTTGCGCTTCACTTGCTGCAGGACTTCATGGAAGCCATTTTAAAACGAAACAATATTCCGAAGATTTGTATAGCGATAGCAAAACTTGGTCAAATAAAATTTCTCGAAGTATCTCTCAGAGTTCTTCAGATTGTAAAATGTGCATATGTGGACAAGATATGCAAGATTATGGACCAATTGTCAAATGTTTGCCTTGTTCCTAAGATATAATAAGGGTAATATTCGTTTATTGAAGTCAGCTTAAAATAATGGTAATATTAATTATAGCCGTTAATTTTTATTTATTTACTTTATTTAAGTATGATAGTATATTGTACAGCATTTACAAATAATATTGTATAAAGTGTGTATTAGTACAGCGATTACAAACTTTCAGGAGACACACGGCCGATTGCAGAGACAGAGTTTACATTAAACGACGTTTACACATTGGCTCTTACTTACTTCGCTATTACTCCCCTGTTTTAGGAGTCGTTGGGCCGATCGGATTATTTCTTCGTGACGTCAGAAATGGTCGAGTGAGTCTAGAAAATAGGTCAAATAACTTGTTTCTAATCGCTGTCTTGTAGACAGCGATTAGAAACAAGTTATTTGACCTATTTTCTAGACTCACTCGACCATTTCTGACGTCACGAAGAAATAATCCGATTGGCCGAACGACTCCTAAAACAGGGGAGTAATAGCGAAGTAAGTAAGAGCCAATGTAAACGTCGTTTAATGTAAACTCTGTCTCTGCAATCGGCCG
>NW_019384708.1:28786-57381 GCF_000671375.1 Centruroides sculpturatus | reverse complement strand
AAGTAGTTCGGCTGCCCGATGACGTTTTACGTATTATAGGAGTTATTTTTACCGTTGTTTACGGATACTGCCACAATTTTTATAGGAATCATAACTATAGGAAACGGTTTTATAGGGGGATCTACTGTAGTTGATTTGTTTTCTTAAATATGACAGCTGAGATATAATAGTATGCATTACATAATTTTTTGATTTGTAGATTTATAAACAATGATTGTTGCAGTAAATTTTGCAAATTTTATTGAAATGTCAACATAGTCACAAAAAAAAAAGATTTGTCACAAAATGTTATGAAATAGTTGACAATTTTGTCTATTCAATACATTGAACGCTATCTAAATATTCTAAATTTCCAAACATTTTATTTTTATCTAAAATGGAAGCTATTTCATTTCCTTGTCATTTGTGCCTTATGAAAGCTAGAGTTCAACTCTATCCATGTTCTAAAGTTAGTGCTGTTTATGATTTGAAATGAAGCTAAATTTATATTCAGTATTTGTACTTTTCATAGAAGGTGCTATACTTGCTAGGGAATATAATGATATATACTAATTGCAATTGTTTATCAAGAAATTTTATACATGAGGTGCAGTTACTGATAGCAGGATATATTATTTGATGTGGAATTGTTGAAAAAATAATCATTCTGAATACATTTATAAAAAATATAGTTTTACATAATATATTGTCTTGAAGGTTTCAAAATATTCTGTTGCATATATTTTGTAACTTTTTTGCCAATTCTTAATAATTGAATCCTTTTCAATTATTATTAGTTACATTTGTAAACTTTTCAAACAATCATGTTTTTTGACTGAAAATATATGGAAACTTGCTGGATTCCTGTGTGGCTTTAAAATTACAATTTGGAACATGACAAAAAGCTTTTTTTTTTGTATACTTATATATGTCAATAAATACAGTATTTGTTACAACTCATCTTAATATTTTACTGCTAAACTACATAAAAAAATTTAAGTGTCATTTTGAGTTTAAGTAAGATCAGTTTACATAATTGAGTAGTTATACCTCATATTTATTTTTGTTTTGAAAACATTGTAAATGAACAGTGTTTAATGATTTGTTTTCTGTAAATTAACTCCTAAAGAATGATTGAATTAAATGACATCCATAAAATAGTAGTGTTTTAAAACACCAGAGTTTGAGTGTTTAGTGTAAAAGGCAAATATAGTAGAGCATCGATTAACCGAATCAATTGGGGGCTGGGGTTGTTTGTAAAATCAGTATTTTGGATAACTGATTATGTACGAAAAAATATATTAACCTATCCCATATTGAAATTCATTCAAATCCTGGCATGTCCTTAAGTACCCTCTCATGGTTGCAGCATGTTGCCAGCTAAAACATGCACACCAACAAAAATAATTTTGGAGTAGCCCAAGACAGACATAGCCAAAGATTGCAGCACCACAGCACTAGTGGAAATTTAAATTTGCCAACTAGAAAGCTTTTGGTTAATTGACGTTTTGGTTATTCGACATTTGGATAATCGATGCTCTACTGTATTTTCATCTATACTCATTTCTGGCTGACTTTAGATACTGAATATTAGAATAAATGATATAAAGCATTATTTAAAATATTTAGAAATATTTAGTTCTCTCAGATTTTTTCTGTTGTCTTAGATATTGAAATAAATTTTCAAGAAAAAAAATTGTATTCATAAACTAGTCCTGTTTTAAGTTAATATTAATTATTTTTGTATTTACAATGATCTGTTATTGTCTGTTTATAATAAATGTATTCTCAACTTAAACCTTTATCTTGACTGAAAAATTTCAGTCTGGATAAGAGAGTTTAGTAAATTGCCTATTCACTTCATGATATATTTTAAATGTATGCACTCTTTCAATTGCTTCAAATCAATAGTGCAATTTCTGATAGAGTATTCTGTGGTTGTGGTGGCATACAGTATAAATTGTCTAGATATGCCAAGCCAACTGCAGATTAGAATCTGATCTGATTGACATTCTATATACTCTGTATTACCAAGGTCTGTATAAGAAGGTCAGGACACGCTCCCGTGATTCTATGTGGCAGCGGCCATTTTGGGACTCATCGATAGAGCTCACCATACGTGGTTCTTGCATGAGTCGACTATTATTACTTATATACGTACTCAAAACGTTAAGCAATAGGTTATTGTGTTGCACCTAATTGTAAAAGTAAGTCTACCGACGTTCGATTGTTCAGATTTCCTGCAGATAAGCGGAGGAAGCAAAATGTAGCGTAGATATCAACTGATGGTTCACGATGCAGTTCAAAGAGTTTATATGTTTAAAGTTTGTAACAAGTGGTCTAAACGAGTAGATACTCTTCGTGTTNCTCTGAAAAGAACCTTGGATTTTTTTTTATCAAATGTATCTCAATTTTACTCATCTGTATATATAAATGAGATGTCGCTATCACCGTTCCTATCTAAACACATCTCCGGGACACAAAAGCCTAGTAGCTCACGTTCAACTGTTCGACAAAGAAGAAGAATGTAAATGAGAATGTTTGTTTATTTGCTTGTTTGATAATGATCTTGTTAAATGGCCTACATTATTCATTATTTTACTCAGGTTTGTATCTTTGGTTACATTATTTGTATAATGTCAACAATGTTACATGAATGTCTTTCCGGGAACAATGAGGGTCCTTATTGTATTCGGTTTGTAAAAATTACAAATATGTACAAATATGATTGTAAAGTACAGTGGTGCCTCGTATAACGTACGCCTCGAATAACGGACGCTGCGAACAACGGACTTTGTTTGGTCGTTACGTGACTCGAGCAACGGACTGGCAACGAACAACGGACTTTCTGCGAACAAGTGCGAATGATGTTTCCACTCGTTTGCCAATGACAATCTGCTATTTTTATAATACTGTATATTCGTATTATTAGAATATATTATTAATATATCAAACTTAATAAATTTTCTTATTTACTTAACGAGTTTCATAAAGATTTTTTTTAAATGTTGTTGCATCTGTTTAGGTTACTTAAGGGCACAATACTCGAATTTCCAGGAAATATTCCGAAAACGTATTATAATTTTGCATTGTTCAACATCATTTATCATTTTATTAATGTTTTATTGAAATTTCTATACATTTANATCCCTTACAGGTTTTATAGCAATGATTCTCAATCTTCTTAAAGTGATGCCCCTGTTTTGTAAAAAAAAATTTTGTGACTCCTCACAGTTTCAGAACCACTATTTTAGAAAAAGATGTCAACCTAATTTTGAGGCTTCATGCTAATCCTCAATGGAAAGATTGAGGGAAAGCGTAAACGAGGCCAAAGACATTTATCATGGATGGACAATATTAAAAAATGAACAGGCATACAAAACATTGGGGAGGTAATGAGAACAGCCAAAGATAGGAACTCCCTCTCCTTGGTGATCGCTGACGTCTGGGGGACCAGGCATGGCATGTGAAGAAGAAGAAGCTCTTTTCTTACTGATCTCAAATTTAAAAATATAGCCAAATATTTTTTCAAACATTATATCTCTGGATTATTGGATTTAATATTGAAGTAGTTTCAAAAATTTATTACAAATTAAACTAGAAAAAATATCAAAGATACATGTAATTTTTCCACAAATTGAAAGTATATCTTAGAACATCAAGTCTTTCTAAGCAAATAGTAAAGTAAATACAAGTTACTCCAAATAAATATTTCAAAACTATTAATTTCCAGATATAATGCAGTTACAGGAAGAATTTCTAAAATGTAGAAAAACAGTTTTCTCTGAGTATAAATTTATGCATACAATTTTAATTTTTTTTTACTCCTGTATATTAAGATTAAGAAATAAGAAAAGTGTTGAAAGAGTATTTAAGAATTAATTATGCTTCTTTTCAATAAAATTAAAAGCAAAGTTAATTGTACTAATGTTCATTTGTGTTCAAAAACATATTTTCATTTTCAGAAATTCCATAACAAATTTTATTTAAAAGCTAATGTACCCCGTACCATTGTCATAACAACACAACATCTATGATTATGTTTTTATAATTAAAATTATATGTCTTAATTTATAAAAGCAATAAGTATATAAATTAAAAATAAATTTATTTCTTAGAACTTTTCTGTTAACTCATTGAAAAAATATGCTAAAAGGATAGATGATCAGTAAGGAGAAAGTTATGCTTAAATAAAAAATAGTCAACAGCTTATGCAACAGATATCATAAATTCATTATTTTAATAGCTAAGCTTAAGTTACATAGTTACGATATATATCAACCTTTCCTTAATTTGATCAAAAAAGTTCAATTTTATTGATATATTTCAAGTTTAACACAAACATTCAATTCAAATTTCTAGCAAAGTAAATTAAGCTTAAAACAATAGGATTAACAATAATATCTTAAGATTTCCATCTGTATTTTAGATAGACAATTTGTGAATATCATGGTGGCATGCATTTGTGTATAGTCAGCGCAACTAGAGTTGGCCATTGGGTTGGTTCATTTTAGTATGCTATAGTGAAGATTGATAAGATGATATATGTCTCTTTTTTGTTAATTTGTAACCAAAAATTTTTAATAAATATGAATATTTAATAAATAACAACGCTGCTATAGTTAACCACAATAACTAAATTAACCACAGGCATTCAACCCTGTTTCAAGAGAAAGTGAAGCCCAAAGGAATCTACGTGCATTCATAAACAATTCTATCAACCCTTAAAGATGCAGAAATGAACTAACCCAAGGACCAACTCTAGTTGTGCTGACTACTTTTTCTGCAATCATTCTCAATTTCTTAGTGTTATGGCATATATATTAACAAAAACATTCGAAAGAAAGCACAAGTGGAGCGGTATCCATACTAAACCTCACAAAAAATTCCTAATGATTAATCTGGATTCAATTTCAAGTTCCTCACAGCACAAACAGATACCTTAGCCCCGGCCCATAGCTACGGGACATTTTAGGTCTTATCCCCTCAAAATTATTCTGTATCTCCTTTAATACTTTTTGTTTATCAGTCTATCAATGTGACCAATTCTTTATTTATTTAAATTAAAATTTTAACAATCTAGTCCATTTTCACTTTAAACTATATGATGCTAACTAGAATGCACTATGCACCTGACCCTAATGTTACCAGGTGCCTCCTCACAGAAAGTCTGGCTACAGGATTGCCTTAGCTTCTTAACCAGTACTTCTACACTATTATTATGACAAATTGATCAAAATGTCTAAATTCCTTCAGGAAAAAACAGCAAATATGTTGTACAATCTGGTGTTTTGAGTTCCGCAGGTAGCAAAATCAGAATTGATCGTCATCATGCAACACAAGTAATCTGTAGGAGCCAAGAATTGTGGCTTGTCACCAAGGAGTGATAATGGATATGCCATTGTGTTGCATGATGGCGATTGATTCTGATGTTGTACAATCATCAGCATATTCAAAAATAAAAGTGTAGAAGAATAAAATTAAATATAATTATAGCATTTTTAATTTTATCAGTTTTTATTGTTGCAAATAACTCTTTTTCTTTTTTTGATATACCAAGTTGGAACATCTGTATTTATCATATTTAATTCTACCACAATTCTGCTCATATTTTATTACTGATACTTAATATCTGTTCTGTGGTACAATAATAATATAATGTTCTGTAATAATAACAAGATTATTATAGCAAGTTAATAATCTTTTTATTATAGATTAATAGAACAAGCAAAATCATTAATCACTTTGATATAGTATTTTGTGAAGTTTCCTTTCATGATCTACACTTTCATAGTAAGTCTAAATCCAATAGACATGGATTGATGAGGTGATTAAAGCATCTAGTCTATCACTCTAGGGAACCAGTATGAAATCTGGACCAACAACTCCTCAGGAATTTTTCATGAATGTTAAGTCCTGATTATGTCTGGTCATAATCCTCACCATCTGGTTGCCACCATTGTTGGCCTAGCCAAACCCATGATGGACATGATTAAAAAAGGTTCACTTAGAATCCACAGAGAAGGAGAAAAAAATAACTAACCATATTAATAAACAAAACTGTATCTAGATATACAAGAATATAATTATTAAGATAACATTGGTTGATCATCCGTTTAAAATGAAATTTTGAATGCTTAGAAATGAACATGTGGAATAGTTCTTAGGGTTTTTAGGTTTCCCTATTAAAATTTGATACTCACACTTCATGGATAAAGCAAATAAAATGCTAACAAATTTAATAAACTACTTTTTTTGTTTTATATGGATTCATATAGCATACATTTTTATTGTTTAAGAGCATTCTGCTATCATCTTTTAATAAAGAGTTTAATTTAGAAATATTTTAAAAATTTATCCAAAATGTATTTGCTACTTTTTAATTATTTTATTTTCCAACATTTCCAATAAATTAAAATATGAAGTTTATAAATAAAGTTTACCAGTACAATGTACTGTATAATATAGATAAATTTTAAATCTTGCAATTTAAACAAATAATTTTTACAAATCTGTTGTAAGAGTGTTTATATTATTACGAAACACAGATAATATCGTCTGCAAATATTTTACAATAAATGTTTATTATATTATATTCATTTATCTAGTATTATTGATATTTTGCTCTTCGTCATCAATACATTCATCATATTTATCGATACATTAATTTTGTGTATTGATTTTTAATATTTTAAACTGATTTTATGTATCCTTCATTAAAAAAGTCTCAAAACCCATTTAAATGGTGTTCATTGTATTATATTTTGAAAATGATATAAGCTATTTCACATTGTAATACAGTTGACCCCTCTATAACAATGTTGATAATTTTGTTTTATATGAATTCCATGTTGTACGAGTCACTTAGATTTTACAAATACGTGAGCCATTCACAGCCCAGCACATGTATTTGTAAAAGTGACTCGTACAACATGGAATTCATATAAAACGGAATTATCAACAATGTTATAGGGGGGTCAACTGTAATAAACACATAGTAAATAGTATTGAAAGTAAGCACCCTGTGTGATTATACTGTTATACTACCCGCTAAATTTATTTCAAGGATCCAACAATATATATAGGCCTATATTTATTTAAAAATGAATATAAGTTCTTATATAAAAAAGATTTTAATGATTTACAAGTAATTTGAGTAGGAGTTACTTTTAGGTCATTCATTCACATATTGTTAAATTAATTAAAAGTAACTTCTACCCTTCACACACTTTTATATGTTTAGTTTTAATTTTTTAATTAATTAATAAACTGATAAATTTTTAAAAAGAAACTGGCATAAATATACATAATATGCTGTGTGTGATTTATTGATAGGAATTGTCTTATTATAAAGGATAATCAATAGAAAATACATTCAAGTTAGTGAAGCGATTCCGCGAAAACTACAACATTCCTCTTAACCAATTCACCTTGAAATTAACATAAACTATGTATTGAACAATGCGCAATCAAATTACAATAACAAATATTTTCGCGTACTTTATATTAAAATTACATATATAATCGGATAAATAATTCTTATAATATAGATTTTAAAGTTTAAATTTTTATTTAACTTACATGCGTTGAAAAAAAATCAACCGTTCAATTTTGTATGTATTTTTCGCGTAATTTATAACAGCAAATAACGATTTGGCACATTTATAAAGTTAAATAAAGAGAAAAAGAAGGATAAACTTACGTTTCCAGTTATATTTAGAAGCTTAGAATGGTTTTTTTATCCATAATTCAATCCGCGAAAGGGTCATATCCACATACATATTAAACAGTAATCGACAACTAAAAATAATTCCATATGGGAAGTTGCGGCAGTGTGAACGGACAAGTTTTTTTTTCTTCTTCTTCTTCGTCTTCTTCTTCTTCTCCCGCTTGAACTTTTGACAGTTGTTTCTTGCGCATGAACGGAAGTTTATCTGGAAAGTTCACTTTTCTGTCCCGACAGGAAACCATTCAGTTGATTCATTTTCGAGATATCCGGCTAATGGACTCGGTTAATTAGGCAAGAAGTTTGTATACAATCGGTTGCGCGTTTAGTTAATGCAGTTTTGCGATATGTTCGTAGTTATTTATTTATTTATTTTTTCCATTGTTTAGTTTATCAATAGGTAACACGGTTTCTTAATTGGCATAACCTGTTTCGATTAAGAAATATTGTTTTTATACACTAGGAAGCACGTCAAAATATATGTATATTAACTTACACGTTCTTACACTTGCTCGAATGAAAGTAAAAAGTTATGAATAAAAGAGTTTCAGTAAGTGTTTTGTAATTTAAAATGAAATCTCAAGAGTACCGTCTAATTAAATGTGAAATTTAAGGGGAAAGGGGTCACGAAAAGTTCATTATTGTATATAATAGAGAACGGGGTCGAAACACCGTCCATGTTTTTTGATATTAACGTGAAACATTCATTTATGGGTACAACTGAATAGCGGTTACCTTTACTTAACGTATATTTTTACAATCCCCAGACCTTTCAAACAGGACATGTAATATATATATNTTACTCCAAATAAATATTTCAAAACTATTAATTTCCAGATATAATGCAGTTACAGGAAGAATTTCTAAAATGTAGAAAAACAGTTTTCTCTGAGTATAAATTTATGCATACAATTTTAATTTTTTTTTACTCCTGTATATTAAGATTAAGAAATAAGAAAAGTGTTGAAAGAGTATTTAAGAATTAATTATGCTTCTTTTCAATAAAATTAAAAGCAAAGTTAATTGTACTAATGTTCATTTGTGTTCAAAAACATATTTTCATTTTCAGAAATTCCATAACAAATTTTATTTAAAAGCTAATGTACCCCGTACCATTGTCATAACAACACAACATCTATGATTATGTTTTTATAATTAAAATTATATGTCTTAATTTATAAAAGCAATAAGTATATAAATTAAAAATATATCTACACATCTATTACTTATTATAAAATGAGTATTACATTGACAACATTTATTAATAATACTATTGAATTTTATCTTAATTTTATAGCCAATCGTGCTTTTAAAAAATAATTATAAATTTGTTATATTATTATATTCTTTATTATACTTTAAATTTTTTTTGATGTTATTGCATCGCTTTACGAAGTTCTTATATATGTAATTGCATAAGTTTTAGCACCTATTTAATTTGTTTCAATCACGACAGCAAATGATACGGATGATTGTTTCTTTTAAACTATTTGATGAAAACGTTACATAAGATTGGGGTTGAGTAATCATCCGAAATTATTATATTTTTGACTAAAAGTCATTGGATTTATTCAACTTTAGTTTAATTAATGTCGTATAAATGACTGCTCGTACAAGTTCGCTTAAATATGCGATTCAAAAAACCCCAAAATGGCGGCTCAAGAAGTAGGTCACGCGTGTCTTGACCTTCTTATATAGATCTTGGCCCGTCCTGGCGAGGCTCGAACCCACGACCGAACTCCCACTGGTGGGTTGCTTTATACAAGCATTTTCTTAAGATAAGATTTTTGAATCCCCCTAGATGGCGTTAACAGGTTGCAAATCAAAACGAAGTTATGGGGACGGATAGAATAATCGTATTATATACGAATCAATGAAATGCCAAGATAATTTGAATCGGCGTATATTTTGAGCTTTTTTTTTTTTTTGCTTCGAGCAGACCGCGTTATATCGAATCAGCGTTAAGCGGGGTCTTACTGTACGGATATTCTAGAAATTCCAAAATCTAATCGCAACATGTACGCTGGAATTTCGTTGTATAACATGAAAATTTTTCCAAAATATAAAGCAAATCGTTCTTGCATCAAAGAACTATAAGCAATGCCGACTTCGCTTGGCAAGAATTAACTGATAAATGCATGGGTGGAGTGTGAAAGAGGTTATGGATGACGGTATCCAGGAATTCTCAACGAGAAGAGCCTATCGTTCACCAAATTGTCAACCTAATCGATACGGCAGGACTAGATGTAGACGAGCAGAATATTGAGGAGTTACTGCAGGTTTCTGGTAAGAGCCTTACCAACGATTTTCAAGAACTGGCAGAACACTGGAAAATAGAGATTCTGAAAACGAAGAACCCAAAGAATTTCTCTACAGATTTCCTTATTAAATTTCAGAAAATTTCAGAAAAGCCAGAACCTTCATCACAAAAAATGAACTTTACATTTCTGTGTGCATATGTTTGTGTTATTTAACATGTGCTAATTAAAAATAACAAAATTAAAGTAAAATCTGTTTATTTTTGGCCGCGTATTATTCCCGTTTATCTATTTACTCTGTGTTAAAATGACTTCGTTTAACGTTGTTTCGTTTAGCGCTTTGTCGTCTAGGAACATACACCCGGTGTTAGACGGGGTCTTACTGTACTAGTCATGAAATAAAGTTAACTTTTATCAATATATCAGAATCACCAGTATATTATTGAAATTTAAAATGTAAAATATAAACTTAGATGATGTTTATCAAAGATTCTTCGAGTCATATAAAAAAGCACATGCCGAAAAGTGATAACGTTCAAAAAGATGCAAATCTTGAATGGTCCGAAGAAAAAACACGATACGGCACTAATACGAAAGGGTTCACTTCTTTTATACAACAACCTAAAAACCATTAGGACACTCGAGATAAAAATAGAAAAGTTGGCTTGTCGTATTTTAGTAAAATACTGTACAAGTCGACCCCCCCTATAACACTGTTGATAATTCCGTTTTATATGAATTTCATGTTGTACGAGTCACTTAGATTTTACAAATACCTGAGCCGTCCACAGCCCGGAACACGTATATGTAAAATCTAAATGACTCGTACAACATGGAATTCATATAAAACGGAATAATCAACAGTGTTATAGGGTGGCCGACTGTGCTGTACGTTGTATATTAAGTTGCTTTTTTATACGTTTTTGCTTCCTTATTAATAATTTGCATACAAAATTTTTGGAAAAAGGTTTTAATTTATCTAGAAACGTTACATATTTGCGACTTCTTCCGAGTAATTGTAATACCATCGAAGAAAAAAGACATATAACAACCGCACCCGTGAAATTATGCCGAGCTCAAAATGAACAGCCATAAAGCTCATCCCGATAGTCGGTTTTGTACAGCCTCGATACGTGCTTTAGAATCGCTAGCTTCTGCTCTTGGACCGAAACAAGTTGCATTTATTTCACAAGATGATAAGGCACGGGTGCCTATCGGTTTAAAAGCGACTCAGAAACAATCGCCTATTCTAATACACGTAGTAACTAAGTGCGATGATGTTGAGTGTTGTTGCTTGATTAGAAGTAATCTTCGTACGATTTTGCCTGCTAGATTTCTGTCAAATTACTCACTTTAAAATAACAGGGCTATTTAAGGTGCCTCAGACAATCAATTATGCCTAAATATTACGTAAGATAGGGAAGGGGTGAAAGAAAATTTTACGGTTTCTTACACAGGGGGAGTATTAAAAATTCTTATAAGATAAACTAAATTCAATAGAAATATCAAAATATATTCTTAAAAATGTAGATGAATTGTTAAACAGATTAAGCATTCCTGGGCATTTCTATCCAGTATTAATAACAATAGGTGAACAAACAAAACAAGACCGTCCGCAGAGGAAACAAATGGGGCACTTGTCCTCTCCTAAGAGAGAAATTAAAAAAAATTCCACAAATTATAATCGTAAAAAGGGATTTAAATACTTAACCTTAAACACTCGACCATGGGACGTTTTTTTCTGTCTATTTGTATTGATGGAATACTGTATTCTATAATTGGGAAAAAAACCCAAAAAAGTATATATATAGGCCTAATTGTTTAGGGATCTTAATTAATATTAAATTATGTTTATGTATTTATACTGTAAAATTTTAAATATAAAAATTTTATTAAAAAATAATTAATAGTTTTAATTTAATAGGAAAAATATAAATAATAAAGAAAGTCCCAAATAGAATAGGGAAATAATACACTATTGTTATTAATAAACTCTGTTTTATAGTTTTACACGAATTTACATCTATAAGTAAATTATATGAAAATATTAATAGTGTGAAAGCTTCGAAAATACACAGACATTTAGTGATTACATTTAACATACTTTCGTGCATTTATATACATATTAAGAATCGATGAAATTCTTTCCTATTCATAAAACTGTATCCATCTTGATGTTAAGTATCTGCATCGGAATTTAAATCTTGGCTCAGAAAAGGAAATATTCGAGATCGAACTCTTACAAATTCGGGAAATTCTTCTTTCTGCCTTCGTTTATCTTTCTGTTCTTCCATCTGTCGAATAAAACAATAAGTTACAAGTGTCTAAAGTAACTTTAAATCTATAAATTAACTCTTCTACTCTCTCAGAATAATCGGAATTCTTCTGTTTAGTCTTTAATTTAGGCATTTAGTGTGTATTTAAGTGAGGGAGGAACTCTTCAGCATCTCATTAGTTTGGATTGGATTGAATCGATGGAATAGAGCAACGTAGCACTGTCTCACGGTGTCGAATAAAATAGAACCGAATAAAAATTTCGTGTAAAGATAAAATTTGGCTCTTGATGTAAAGAAACTCCCGGAATTCATCCAAATTGATGCTCATTCCCTTCACATTTACTCCATAACACGATAAACTTTGGGATATATAGACTATTAAAACGTTGTAAAGAATAGGAGGAAGCATATTGATATTACCGAGAGTAAAAAACACCCAAATATTCTGACATTTTTACTCCTGCAATCGGGAGCTGTCGAGCTTATAGCATAAACTACTCATATCCCATATAATAAAGTATTTGCTTGAAGTAAGTGTTGTTGATTGTTAAAGACTGACACGTTAAAGGACTTGACATATAAATCTCGTAGTTCTTGCAAAAAAGATCAGAAATTTCAAATAAATTACATAGTATAATTTTCGAATACGTTATATTTAACTCGATAACGAGCACGAAACTATGTAAACTAATAAACATCAGCTCCATTTCCTTTCTGGGAAAGGTGTTTTATATAAATATACAATAAATGGGCTCGTTTTTCTTTTAAAAATGTAAATATGAAATGAAAACGAAGGAAATATTTGTCTTTCTCTATATTTAATTTGTGTGTTATATCTGTTGAGTGAAGACGTAAAAGAATTTTTCTGTACGTTATGGTGGAAAAATAAATAACACGCAGGAAGTCTCATAAAATCATCTCTGGGGATTTGTTTAACAAGCATTTGGAGAGGTTTATAAACAAATTTATGATCCGGGAAGCTTTCTTGTTATCTCTAGCATTAGGAAATAGATGTATATAGTTGAACTTACGCTCCTCTTTCAAAATAACCTCTCCTAAGGGACATATTTCCGGGAGGAACATTTGTCTCGAAAGTACTTTAAAAAGTACTTTAAAAAGTACTTTAAAGCGTAGAATTTTGAAATGATTAACTTCTTAATTAAGACGAGCAATTATTTATTGTGACATCGTCACAATTTTTAATCATATTTTTAATTTATTTCATTTAAAATATATGTTCTCCATCTCAGATTACTACTGTAGTAGTGTCTTTCCCCTATACATCATACCTTTCTATCTGTACATTCTACTTTACGATCTAATAAGCTGGAAAGGTGTCTCCCGTGAGGTCTTTTCTATGAGAAATTGGCCCCTATTTCAGTGCAAACTCCACGTGGCAACCCCTTGGTAAGGTACGAACCTGTAACACGAGTGTTCAGTGGTTTTATTCATTGGACCACTTGTGAGTTGGGCTACTTTAGATGATTTTAGATATGTTTTTATAATGTTTTAAGCTTGGAATTTTTAGTTTATAATTTTTTTAACGTATCATCTAACTCTAATACCTGTTCTAATCTCTTTCTTCTTTCTTGTAATTTCATTTCCAATTCAGTCAACCTTGGAGGAACAATTTCCTTTGGCTTTTTTCTTTTGCAGCGAACAGCTTCTAGAACTGTTTTTAATTCGGTTTTTGGACGAAGAATATCTCTTCCCCTATCACAAATGTCCACATTTATAGGTTTTTAAATAAATTAACATTAAAAAAAAATGTATATATACCACTTACATCTTCGTATACCATAGTAATTCCCTATGAAGCTGCCGTCTCTCGGAGGATTGCAGGCAAGGATTAAATGTTTTTGAAGGATAAAGCGAACAACTTTCATCATTGTCAGAATAATCTGGTTCTGGTATTGGTCTCGGGTAGTATACATCTATCAAAATATAAATTTCCTCTATAAAAATTACAGTAAAATATTAATAAAATAAATAATAAACACTTACTAATTGGAGAGCAGCTAATCTTTTTCTGATATTCAATGATATCTGGCGATGGCTATGAATAAATTACGTAGTAAATTATCATTATTATTTCGTTTCTTTGATATTATATTTAAATTACATTATATTATATTAATATTTTCTGAAGTAGACCTTGAAAACTTGTTTGAATATCTTATAAATCGAAAGATTTTCCATCATTCTTTGAAGTGCTAATAATTTATCATATAAAAATTTCCTTTGTTTAACATAGGTTTCAGGCATTTGATTATACAAACCTGGATTCATAATACCGAATAATTTAATGTTCCACGGAACGTCACGCTTTATTATTGTGCATTTTCGGATATCCCGGAAAACTATTTCATTTATTATCATTTTACTTCGTATCCTGAACTGTTGCACAATAGATTTGCATTAAATTAAAAATTACCGACGTAGCTACTTAAATTCTGTCTTTTTATGTAATTTTAGGTAGTTTATTAAAAGAATATAATATATAAATCGAGATACAGTGAAACCTGTTCAAAACGGAACCTTAAAACCTACAAAAACGTGAAGAATTCTTAAGTAGGCAGCGATTTTCTGTGTTGAAAAAAAAAAAAACCTGTTCTTAACGGAAACATGACAAACCGGAAAATATATTCCGTACAGTTTGAGTTTGGTTTACACAAGTTTTACTGTATAATTAAATACAATTTTTTCTTCTGAAGTGAATAGACTGTTTATAATAGAGAGGTTGCGGCCGACGTTTTCATTGCGAAAACGTGAACGTCGGACGTTCAACGCCGCCTTCCTGTAAGCCTAGAAGTTTAACAATGGCGTTTGGAACGTCGAGCACGATTCACTGACGTTCCAAACGTCATTGTTAAACTTCTAGGCTTACAGAAAGGCGGCGCTGAACGTCCGACGTTCACGTTTTCGCAATGAAAACGTCGGCTGCAACCTCTGTAATTTCAGAATTTAGACACATGAAGAAAATCCCGAAACCAATGCGGGTTGGCGAAACACGAACCCGCAACCAATTGTATTTAGTAGTTTTATCTACTCGGACACTAGTGGACCTCTTTCTACGGGGAATTGGTCCTATTTAGGTGTTAGAAGCGTGAAGAAATCGCGCGAATTCAGCCATTTTATTCACTCTGTCATTGGTGGACCATAACAAAAGATACTTCGAAGGTTAAGTTTTAAGAAATAATATATTTATTTAAAAAGTAATACATAAATATTTTAAGTTAATTACTTTTTTAAAATAGAAGTAAAAAAATCTACTACTATTTATTTCAAGTTATAAATATTATTATTGTTATTCTACTGAAAATAGATTTATATCTTTCTTTTTTAAATTCATTTTTCATGCTCTAACGATTGCCGAATATTATTATTATCAAGCAATTTAAATAAATATTTGTTAAGACAAAAAGTTTTAACAGACACGATCGATATTTTCTGTAATAATTGATAAATTTAATAATTAGGCTACTTCAGTTTAATACATAAATATTATAGTAATCTCTTATTATTTAAGACTTGTATATGCATCATTAACCATTTAAATTATTAAATTGAATGTTATGTAGCGTATAAAGATATCGTCGTATTTTATATCAATTATTTTAGATTGGTTTGATGGAATAGGGGGGCAATGCGAGGCAAAACTTTGGCAGATTACCCATATGTTTATGGGCAATCTGAGTGACTTTAGGGAAGATTCTCTGTAGTAAACTGCTCCCTATTTAAGCGTTAAACTCGCGAAGAATCTCCGAGAAACTCCATAAGTCCAGCCCTTTGATGAGGCACGAAATCGTGTCCAACTACCAAGTTTCCGCTCGGTCTTCGGTGCAGGGGCATCACAACAGTATTATAAACCTTTGGGCAAAGCAATCCACTGGGTTTTGCCTACACGACCCGCGGACGATAGAAAACTTAGCGTTAAATTCTGTTCTGTGCATAAATTAGTGTGGGGGCCCCCGGAAAACGTCCAACGTGCCCACACGCTAAGACGTCGATGCCTCGGTGGTCTTATTATTTTTAAATAGAAGGAAGTTAATTTAATAAACTAACGACATTTAAATTTCGTTTGAAGCAGATTGGTACTTGGATATAAACCGACATTTCACTTGTGTGTTTTTTTTATTTTCTTGTCTGTAAATGTGACATGGTTACTTGTTTCCCATGGCCTAACAATGACTAAAATATATATCGAATAATAATTATAGTTTTCCAGATAATAAAATCAACTTATATATCCAATAAATGTTAAAATCCGTGATGCATGTACAGTACGTGATCATAAGTTTAATTCTTGATGCGGAACATTCTATTTTTAAATATTTAATTATAATTCTATTAAAAGTGCTATATATTCGATTCGTATAATATTTATTTAATTAAATTAGATATTAACCAGTAGTTAGTCGCCGGTTCGAACCACACGAACAGGCTGGTCACGTGCAGATAATTAGAAGGTTGCGGCCGAAGTTTTCATCTCTAAAACGTGAACGTCGGACGTCGAGCGCCGCCGCTATCTTGTAAGCGTCGCTCGACGTTCGACGTTCACGAAAACTTCGGCCGCAACCTCGCTAATTATTTTACGAGTGATCGTGATTAAAGTTTAGGTGTTTAGAGCTCTCTGTAGAAATAACTATTTGGTAAATCTCAACCAAATTTGGTATATATATTGATTACATGGTACGGTTTATATTTTCGGGAAAAATTTTACTTTAAAATTTAACCGCTAGGGCGAAATTTAGTGCTGTTGTCTCTTTAATGTATATATTACTTACGTACCGTTTTCTAACGAATTTCGTGAGTTAAGAAACCAATTGCAATAATTTTTAAGGTGTGATTAGAGATGCGGAATGGGAAATTGGCTCTACGTGCCCTCCTCCATCTCCATGCTCTAAAAACTGCATTCGTTGAGTTTTTCCATCCCTTTTACACTCGAAATTCTCTATAAAACGTGTATAATTTACATGTTATGGAGATAGTAGCGCTAATTTTTCCCTAGCGGTTGAATTTTAAGGTAAAATAAAAACAGGTATTTAGATAATATTTTATCTATTTCATTTCGTTTGAATAGTAAATATATTCATGTAAAATCTATTCTAATTTTAACTTATTCGTATAAGATAGAATAAAATGAGATAAAAATAAGCAATCTGTTAAAGAAATCTTACTGATAAAATCTATTCATTACACGTGAAGTGCATGAAATACTTAAGAGATAAGATATAGTATTTTATCTGTATAACACGTGTATAATCTAAAGTAAGCACTATAAAAATTATATTAGTTTCAGCCCTGAATTAATTAATTAATATATAAATTATTGTATATAAAATTTCAATTATTCGTATAATTTCACTAGTTAAAGGACATAAACATCATTAACAGTGGTTTTTTTTTTGGTTGTTTTGTACTCTCTTAGGTGGTGATTTTTATAGAAAGATGTTGCCTCAGGCTTGATAAAATCATTAAATATATCATTTTGAGAGCGGTTGCCTTGATAAAATTCCATTTACATGTTTCAGAAGATTGCTATAGATAGAACTGAATATTGAATAAATGTAGAAGTCCATATAAATAAATAAATTGTATACAAGTTTATCACAATTACATGGTATATATAAATTAGGAACTTTAACTTAATGATTATAGGGCCATATAAACGGTGGGGAAGTGGATATTTTCTCAAGCTAGAAGGTAACTTAGGTGATTTCTATCTCTATAAAACTGATGTTATATTTACTAATAGAAAATATTGGCTAAAAAGAACACCGTAAAAGCAATTATTAAATGGTATCTAATTTAACTTGACATACAGATTTGTGTTTTATCGTTTCGAAAATGTGTTTTGTATGCAAACATTACAACAATTTGCATGCAAAAAATAATAATATTAAAATTAGATGAGGGATCGAACTACATTATCCTCTTACCGTGATAACGTTTCGACTTCTTTTCATTTGTACTCTAGGAAATCGTATTTCTAAATCCTCCGCATCCATGTTTAATCCGATTCGTCTCTTTGTGGGACTTTTAATCATTTTCAAAGCTCCCCCGCTTTAAGGGAGTAATTCTTCTCAATCTATTTAACTCGATTGTGAAGAATCGCACATACTGTATGCCCCTGGCCTACTTCTGAACACGAAGTAAATAAAAAACAAGTCAAGCGCATACCTCCGCTTATTTAACCTTGCTTTATTGTTACTCGATAATTTTTTATTCCATAAGCGTTATTTATTTAAATTGATTATTATTATTATTATTACTTTTTTCTGTCAAAAACTTACCGGAAAATCTGCTGTTATGAAACATTTTTTTGGCCTGATTTCCATCGAATTACTCGAAAAATTCTCAGAATTAAAATGGTGTAAGAGAGATTTATGCACTTGTACCATTCGCTCCGCTTATCACTAAGAGTCTAACGAATTTCTAAAGGAGTAGACATGGCGATAAAAAAGGACGTTAGGCTGTTTAGCTGTTCAACAAACCGAATTATATGGTTAACGTGACTCGACCAATTTTCCTACCTTGATCATGGGAGACCGAACGGAGGGTGACTGACCCTCATAAAACTCTATACGCTATACTTCCGCACTTAAGTCGTTTCAATTGTGCATTAAAGAGAATATTGTTTAATTTCAACGATATTTAATCTTCTAATGAAAGTTTTAAACTAGTTTCTTTACGACTAAAGGATCTAAATCTCACAATAAAATCATTTATAAACGATTTATTATTCTTTAATAGGTTAGTGTAACTAAACTCTATAAGATTAAAGATGTAAATTGTAATTCGCAATATTAAATTTGATAGAAAATGTTCAGTTATTAAAACTAAATCGTTTACTTTCGTTACGATTCAATTGTCATTATCGGAAGATCCTCATCTTCTGATGGATTAAAATAGGAATTAAAATGTATTTCGCATCCACTTTTTTAAATGTTAACATTCCCCGTATAGACTAAATTTTGTCTTTTATTTTTAACCTTGTTGCATGTTGGCCCACCAGTAGCCAGGTGGATAAAATCACCGAGCACTGCTCGTGGTTTCGCTCCTCACCAACGAGCTGACCACGTGCGGATTTCCGGCTTTTATTAACCTATCTAACACCTAATTAGGGGCGTAATCTCCTATAAAAGGTTCTCCTGTGAATAACCCCCTATTCTTCACGTATTTAACACCTAAACAGAAGCCAATTTCTCTCTCGTGAGGAACCCCTTTTACTTCACCTATATAACATTTAAATATATTTTTTTGCGAGGAACCGAGCTTTTATTCACACATCTAACACCTAAATAAAAGCCAATCTTTTATAAAAAGTCCTCCCGCGAGGAACCCCCACAGATCACTCGTGTGTTGCTTTGCTTTATCCCACCAAACTAACCTGTTGCAAGTTGCTGTCATTTATTATTATAAAGAAATATACCTTTTAAATTTTCCCTAATTATATATCCGTCATCTTCCTGCTCCGTGTTTAAGAAAATAACGTTAAATACAATTCGCAAGACACATCGATTATTTATTATTTAAAAATCGTATTCACGATTGAATCCTGCGACAGTAGACCTTTGGTATTTGGATTACGATTAGCTTTCACGTATTATAACTCGATTATTTATCTTAGAAAATGGTTGAAATACTTAAAGAAACTTAATTTAAACTTATAAAGAGTGTAAGAAGTAGGAGTAGAGTTTAAACCATAAATCTTACCCGTTTAGAAGAGAGTAGAAGCATCTGCTTCACTTGAATGTTTCCTCTGCTTGAATGATCGGATACGCGATCTGGTCATTCACACGACCGTATTACACGCAAAGGTCTCTCATTTTTATATAAATTATAGATATTTTTATAATCCCAGATCGAAAGCATGGAATGAAAGCTTGTTCAGACTTCCCTATTCTGAAATACTACTTCCTTTCTATCATTGTTTCCTCTTCCTCCCCTTTTTTGGTATGACAGAAAACGATCATTTTTTCAAACAGAACAATTGCTACGGTCTATGTTTAATTTATTTTACAGGTGAATAATGAAATATTCTTTATCGGATGGAATAAAAATACATTTACTGTCAAGTTTTTTTTAAAAAAAATGAGTAATAAAATCGCGCGTGTTTCTATCCAGGCGATCTAAAAACTTAATTTTTTTTGTAGCGATACGTTGGACCCCATCTTTCACCCCCAATTGCCCCGTTGTGGGCCTGGCCGAACTCAAGAAAGGCCCGAATAAAGGCCCTCTTAGTACCCACAGGGCAGAGATTCTAAAAATTGAATATCATTTCAGAATTGATAATATTTAACTAAATGTTTTTATTTTTCGATAATCTGAATAGAAAAAAGTTATGTTTTCATTTAATTTTTAAAGATATTTTTCTGTCTAGAAGGAAGAATAAATTATTCATCTAGTAATTTTCCTTCTAACGAGTAAGGTGCCATTTTCCTTCTAACATAAACAACGCCATTTTGAAAAAAAAAACAATTGTTATTATAAAATTTAATGAAAATTAATGGAGTATTCTATACAAAAATGTAATTTTTTTTTAAAATACATATGCTAGGCCCACAAGACAAATACGATTTATTATATTCTTCTACGTTAATCGAACGGGGGGTGGCATAAACCAGACATTTGGTTTATTTTCTTCTTGACCATAGAGAAGAACTGGACGATCTCGAATTTCAGTTACGTTTGACATTTTATAAGCTGTATTTTTGCTGAAGTCTTCGTCGTTTGTTTGTTTAATGTTTCTATCAATAATGTAACGAAGAGGATTAATACTGGCATTCACTAAAGTTGCTTGAACTTTTCTTGTATCGGGCATCTTTCTTGGATTGTTATTTGGTTCTATTGTGATGATTTCAGGTAATCTTTCATGAGGAGAATGGTTAAACGTTTGCAATGCTCTATGAGATCCTCCATCATCGGGCATTCTACTTCTATGTCTGTTTCTATTTCTGTTTGTAGGATTGGAAGACGTTTTCTGTTTACGTTCTGCATTTCTATAAATTACGGCTCTATCGTCTATAGATTTATTATAATATTTAGAATTTCTTCCTCCGACGGTATAATTATATAAGTTTGTAAATCTTGTTGGTGGTTTCGTACTGACGTTATTCGCGCGTGACTTGAAAACAATCATAAGACCCTTGTCACCATTATTATTATCATTAAAAGAACGATTTTCTTTATTAGATGTTACATTTTCTTTAAGTTTAATGCTATTTCTACTACGATTTACCGCTTCTTGTATGCTAACTTTGATAATTTCGGCAATGCTGGGTTGCCCTGTTGGTGCGGAATTTTTAACTGATGTTTCGTTTCTTTTCCTATTTTTTCCTCGAATTCTTTGGTTATTCTTATTTGAATCGGTCGTGTATCTTTCTACGCTGCTGGAATTGTTAGGTTGAATTACTGTTTCGAGGTGTTTATTTGAAGAATCTAATAGATCGGTATTTTTTCCGCCGTGTTTAGGCTTTTTATACTTTTCTGTTTTATATCCTACCGCCTGTGATGAAGAATCTTTAACGTTTCTAGAATAACTATGTTCTCTGAGATCCTTCTCATCTTTACTTAAGACGTGAGACGATTTGTAGTGTTTCTGTGCAGCATCTGTTCTTCCATATTTCTTATTCTTGTATCGATCTGTAAAAGAATATATCTTAATATCACTGTAACAAGAATCTTTTTAAAAAAATTAAATAAAAAAAACACTTTTATTGGCTTTCTTTATCGAGATTGGGGTGAGGATACCCCACTATCCCTCATTTATATTTGGTTATGTTTATCGAGTCTCTGGGAGGTTACTGGAGGTGTGCCACCCCCTAAAATATCATTAAAAAAGGCTTTAAATGTGCCTCAAATTTGACTTCAAGTTTGTGCCATCAAATTTGAGTTGCAAGATTTGAGGGCACCGTACAAAGTTAAATACAATTAAAAATAGTTAATACATTTTAATAATAATAATAAAATAGCCAACCTTTTACTACAAATTCTCTTTGGGACGAGATTTTATATCCTCTTTCTCTAAATCCTTCCCAAACGTGTCCTCCAGTTTTATCGCCTAAAGAATTTGTTGAATATGTCGTATACGTCGATGGTTTTCTAAAGGAATGAGCGTGATAAGTAGAAGATTTCGTCAATTCGTCTCTCGGTGGGACTACATTATTTCTATAATATGAATAAGGCAGGAGTGATATATACGAATTTTCCGTAGTGACTGCTGGCATTTCGTAAATAACCTGAGGAAAACTATCTTGAGTACTTAAAGGCTGACTACTTGTATAACTGTCCATTGCTGAAGATACTCTGTGATCTCCAACAGAATGTGGAAGCTCCGTATCCATAAATCGTTCTTTAAAAAAAAATAAAATAAAATAAAATAAAAATATATTCATTTACTAGGAACCATTTAAGTATTACGTCAGCAGTTTATGGAGGAAAGTGGTTCATTTGAATCTGACGTTTGGGGTGAGTATTTGATGACGTAGGTTTGCATTTGTCGTTCAGTTCCTTCCCAGTCATCATAGAATTGTATTTCTGACGATAGGGAAGGACGAATCAAAAAGGGCAAATTTTTGCCGACGTCATACTTGAACGGCCTCTTAGAACTTCTCAAATGATGAAGATTAACCTTTTTCATAATATTCGATTTCTGTTTTTTCTCTTACTGCTTGCTCCGATCCGGCTTCTTTTTCGTGTTCGTTTATATCTGTATTTTGTTTGATATCTGTTACTTTATGCAATTTATTTCTTTTCTTATTGGAATAACCTTCGAGTTCTTTTTCTCTAACGGAAGTTTGTCTCTGATGCTCTCCCTTATCGTAAGTACTAACTACTGAACTAATATAAAACAGATAATAAATTAATATAAATTGGGATATAATTTAATAATTCTGATTCGATTCTCACCTTTTATTCTTTGGTATTGTTTTGCGAGATGTTTTACTTTCAGCGTGGATCAAATCTTCTATTGGTTCGGGATGTGGATCCGCATCCACTTCTATGTCTTGCTTATATACTACCGGTTTCTCTTCTAAAATATTAAAACAAATTCGCTATTTCGTTTAAAATTTTTCCTCAATTCTATAAGTTAACGTATCTGTTTAGACTAAAATAATAATGAAGTTTAATGCCATAGGTAACCCAACTACACTTGGGCTATCTGCCAAAGAGTGTAATGGGGTAGAATTTCTAGGGAAAAATGCCCCATTTAAGTGACGAAAATGGTATAAAATAAAATTTAAATCATTATATTTATAATTTTTCTACTTATAATAAAAGAATTACCTCCAAACGGTTGTTTATAAACGGTTACTTTATATCCATAAGTCTTCTTGACTGGGATCATCTCTTCCATATCTCGATCTATAGACTTTATATAATCAGAAACCGAATTGTTTTTAGTTTTATTTTCTTTTAATTTTAATTCTTGAAATTCTTTCATTCTTAATTCCTTAATTGATTCTAACGTGTGAAGTATTTCTGAAAGAGCAGCCACACTCGAAGGATTTAGAGTGGCATTACCAGAAATTCGAACAGTTGTTAAAGCTTTGGGTACGAGATCCGTCGATGTAAATACTTCGACTCCTTTCGCCAAATAAATCAAATTAAATATCTATAAAATAAAAAACTTTCAATTAATTAACCGAGACATTTGAATTGAAGAATTAAAATCTTACCATTATCGTGATCATGTTGATTTACTTCTGTTACTCGATAGCATAACGGTACATTATAACTATTGGTAAAGTTCGCATTCTATTAAGAATAGATTGATAAAGAGAATTAGTTTTATTTGCTCATCCAAGGGCTGCATGGATGGTTACCTGCGTGAAACGGTGTTTTACAGGCATAATTTTCGAGGTTTAAGTGTGTCATTGAGAGCCTCAAGGCATCTAATTATAGAAATATCAGTTCATTAATTATACTTATCGATTTCTTTATACAGAATTGTTTTACCTTTTTATTATTTAGGTTTTCTTTACGTGTTTGACACCTAAATAGGGTCAGTTAAATTATAAAGTCATCTCGAAAGACAACCCCCGAAGATCCTCTTAAAGATCTGTCGAGGGTTATGTTACCGTATTCCATCAATTCAATCCAATCCATTTAAGAGAATCCGGGTTCGAATCCGGTTTTTCTACGCCCACTACGGATAGAAGAGGCGATATAAACCTACCGTTCTGGAGGTTCGAATTCGGGTGTGGGGGATGAGCGATCGCTCTCTGATAAGTCGGGCCCTTCCCTCATTATGGGCCTGGCCGAATCTACAATTTAATTAATATAAAGAACCTTTAATGTTTACAGGACGAAAAGATAAAAAGAAAGTGGAGGGATTTACCAAAAGTACATCATTGTACACAAAGTGAGGGAGGGGTTAAAAGTTGCTCAAAGTTTCCCCTTAATAAACTATAAGTTTAATTAAATACTGTATATCCATATTCTTGATAAAAGAAAAAAAAGTAATTGTAATTTTATTATTAAATTAATTATTAATATCAATAAAAAATATATATACAGTGCATTTTCGAAATTCATTCGGTTTTAAATTTCGAAAATAATATTGACGATAAAATCGAAAGGTAAAATGTGTATTACTAAAATGTTTATGAGGAATAGAAAATATATATATAAAGAATTTCCTCTTTTTTTAGAGGATTTTTTCCTCAAGTTCATTCCAGTGCTTTACTTTTTACTGTATGATTTTATCTTCAATACTTTCCTCAATATAAGGGATTAAAAAGAGTCATTTGAAGTAATCTCGTATATTTTTGTATGCTGTTTTTTTAAATATTTGATAGAGATTCTTAACTTTCGAGGCTATTGATTTCAAAATATATTTTATTTTTCCACTCAATTACAAACTTGAAATATTCATATTAAACCTTACAAAAAAAAAAACTGTATCTTTTTATAAAACACAAACTTATCTTCTTTCTTTTCAATTAAACATAATAAAACCTGACACAGCTATTTATTTATGAAGTTCTGTTCAATAATTTCGAGAAATTTTACTTCACAAATTCGAATCTTCAATCTAAACTTTAAGAGTTTTGGATTAAATAGTCTGCCTTTGCAAATGCCAAATATACTTAAACCTCCGAACAACGACTACCGACGAAATACATAAAAGATGGCCGCCGTTTAGAGGTTACCGCTATTGAGAGGTGGCCATGAACGTCCGCAAAGGGTACCAAACGGGCATACATTTGCTCTCCTCTAGGATTGAGTAAAGCATTCCAGATTTTATAATTGTAAATACGATAGGGACGTATATTTACACCGTCGACCATGGGGCGATGTGTCTGTCTACCTTAAAATTTCTTATTTGTCTTTATCTTTCTATTTATATCAACCTTTTCTAAATCCTAAAATAAACCAGTTAAAGATATAATCACTTCCTTTTCAGAAAGCAACGATATATATATAAAATAATCTTCCATATAAAAAAAGAAAGAAATTGCCATAATCGGAACGAACAATTCATCAAAGTTCAGGCTTTAAAATCCATTAAAAATGTAATTATTTACATTAATAAACATGGTATAAAAGCCGTAATTTAATCAAATAATTCTATAATCATACATAGAATTCTATAGGGGAAAAACTAGACACTTCTTTTTATAGTTATATAAAAATCGAACGAGAAAGTCATTGACATTAAAGTATGACTTGACTTGAAATTTCTTTGATGTATGGCAAAATGATATCGAAAGTTTAGAAGAAAAATAATGGGCACTTCTAATGGGTTAAGTGCTTATAAAAGGGCTATTCATAAACTCGAAAGCATGGAACATCTCTTAGACAATTCGAACGAGGAAATGGAGTGAGAGTCTATTTCCGTCTTTGTGTGACATTCGAATCAAAACTGTATCGAAGGGTAATTGGGCATTATGTTAAGAAAAAATTAAATAATTCTTTTTTTTATTTTATTTTATTTTTTTTCCCTAACCATACGTTGATTAGCGTGACGTTTAACGGATGGTTTTGTGACCTACATGTCTTCTTGGGTCATGTTTTTCTCATCTTTCGAGAGAAAAACGTGAATTAACCTCAATTAAATATCATTACTTTATTCAGATTTATTATAATTAATTTTATTCGCCGAAATTAGGTTATAAAGCATTATTTTTATTCTAATTAATGTCGATAATAATTTGCAATATGTGAATGAAAATTATGATATAAATTGAGGTTAATGAGGAAAAAATTACCGGTCTTTATTAACATCTGTTTTGATTTATTGCCAACGTGAACGTCGAACGTCGAGCGCCGCTTATAAGATAGCGGCGCTCGACGTTCGACGTTCACGTTTTACAGATGAAAACTTTGGCCGCAACCTCTGTATTGACAAGAATACAAAAACGGCCGCTAAGTTGGCCGTTATTGGTGTTGATTTTAATATTAGTTTTATTATAAATTATTAAAATAATTAGAGAATTTAATTGGATTTATTTAATAACGAAACAGCTGAATGATTCCTTTTTCTTTTTACTCTTTTATTTTGTAAAAATTCTGTTTCTTATCGACCTCCACGAAGTTATGCTCGTCTAGTTAATAAGTTCTCACGTTACCGATAAATAACCTAAATTTTTAAAAATTATACATTAAAAAAATGTTATTGTTACTCTTTCTAACCTCATTTCCTGTTAAAAATTTATATAATTTTCGTTAATAATAATGTTATTAAATTAAAACAAACGACATTGAATTTAATTGAAAAGGAAAAAAAAATTCATTTACTTGAAGTTCAAAGCCTTAAACGATGCTATAAAAATTTATTTAACGTTCTTAAATTAGTTAATTGGGTTTAATTTGACAAAAATAACTAGTCCATAAATAATAGCCTTGCTATTGATCCTTCTTAAGTAGTTTAATTAACGAAAAAATAAAATTATTTTGAGATTCTTTTTAGATTTTGTTACTTCTTGATTTTCATTCATTGTCATTCAACGGAACTAATTAGACGTCCTCTTGTTGTAAAGATTTTAAATTCAATAGATCCTATCAAATTTCACGAAATACTCAACTATAAAGAGATGGGGTGGAGTTTTCCGGGTTTTCTTCACATTTGTAACACCTAAATAGGGGCTATATTTCCATAGAATGTCTCCCGAAGGCACCCCTTTGGCATATCTCTCTCGTTGCCTTATCAAAGATAGGATTCATCTTATCAATTTATCTTTTAAAGCTATAAGTAACTAACAACGTGATTAATCCTAATTAATCTTGGTGTATATAAATAGTCGCAAGAAAAAATAAATATATTACATAGAACAGTATACAAAGCGTTTTTTTATTTAGGAAATTTTCATAAAAGTCATAAGCACGCTAAGCGTGACCGGTACAATACAGATTGTTCTGTTACATCCGTATTCGTAATGGCACTGCATTAGACGGCCGATACATCGTCAAAATGATCTGCATCTTCTCACTTTGTCAATACATTTTTGCCTACACAGACCACATATTTAAATGACACGCCTCGAGATTTGGTTTGATGGAATATGGCAACGCAACACTTGGAAGATGTACCGAAGAGAGATGTCTTCCAGGAAGACTGGGAAATTGTATCTCTATTTAGGTGTTAAAGCAGAGAAACCCTGGGAACTCCAAGTGTCCAGTTCATTGATAAGGCGTAAATCAGCAATCAACTATCACTGATGGGCTTTCTTTTCAATTATGATATTTTATGAAGTTTTGGTAACTGTCTCAAGCAAGAAATTTTCTCTTATTTTTTACTTCTTCCGCTCTCTAGACACTAAGAGGGATTTCTTCTGGAGCCATCGTGGGTTCGGCCAGGTAGGGCAGCCGAGTGCCGGACGGGCACATTGGCTTTCATATATTTTGGGCATCCTCCAGCACCCTAATCTTTCACCCGCTACAGCTAGCAGTCCAACTAGACCGTAGTACATAACCGAATTTTTGCATATTTTTTTTAAAACAGTAATACTGTAGTCTTTTTAGTTTTACGTTATCATAATTCGCTTTCTAGTTACAGTAGATCCCTCTATAAGACGGGTTCCTATAATTACGATTCCTATAAGACGGCGAAAAAATTGTGGCGGTATCCGTAAACAACGGTAAAAAAAAAACCTCCTATAATTACGTAAAACGTCATCGGGCAGCCAAACTACTTTCCGCCGTCCAGCGCCACGCTACGGACAATTTAGGCGGGTAAATTGAGTTTACTATCGTCTGTACATATAATTATATATAAATTATATATAAATTAGGTACTGTATATATAATTATATATTAACTTAATTTATTGTAACTTTATTATAATTATATATATACTTTCCGCCGTCCAGCGTCACGCTACGGAGAGTTTAGGCGAGTAAGTTGAGT
>NW_019384708.1:2624-28580 GCF_000671375.1 Centruroides sculpturatus | reverse complement strand
CTCTGGCTGTGATCATGTAAAAAAAAAAAAAAATATACGTATTTTGGAAATGTTGAGTCGGATTAGTCTAGAATCGATTAATTTTGTGGAATAAAACCTTTCAAACAGCCGTAGTCCGTAAACTTCACACGTGTCGGGCTGTGATTGGCTGTGATTCCTACAAAATTGATTCATAAAGAACGGAACGTATCTACCGTCTTATAGGGGGATCTACTGTATACTAAAATAATTAGCCGTTAACCTTTCGCTGTAAAGGGCCCAGGTTCGAATTTGAGTAGCGACTCTCCAGGAATTTTTCATGAGTGTTTTTTTGTCGTTCCCATTGTGGGTCATGAAACACGAATTCTTAAAGTTGATGAAACAAAATTAATTTTTTAAAAATTAAAAAAAATTAATTAAAATTAAAATTTTTAATTGACTTTTTTGGGGTAAAACCTTAAAATTTTTCAACACGAAATTTATTCTTTAAATTGTTAAACAGTATTTTTATTCCAGAAGTTACTGACCAAGGTCCTAGAATATTCTAGGACCTTAGTTACTGGCAACCACGAGAACTGTAAAGCGCCACTTGTAAAAAAAAAACTAATAATACAGAATATCAATAATAAATATAAAATTTTTCTTTTCATTAAAAATTTTTAAAATAATATTATCATAATTAAAAACAATTAAAAATAAATAATTTTAAAAAAGTAGAAGACAATTCGTGAATATAATTAATCAAAGAATATTCTGAATTAAATCGCATGACGTCGTTACGATCAGCTGATAATTAGCGGCAACGAGAAATGGAATGTCTTAAATACAATGCGGCCGAAAGCCCTATAAAATGCATATTTTATAGCGAATTTCACACCACAGCCGGTCCTAAAATTACATTTCAAGTTAGATATAATTTGTATATGTTTTACATATGCAGTAAATAGAATTTTAAGAATATATAAAAATTATTAATGCTCGTGATTCAGTATTAAAAATTAAATTCTGAGTTTAATCTGTATTTTTAAGTATTTGAATTGTGTTTTAATTTTAATTTTTATAATATGTATGTTTTTTTTTCAGAAATTAAAGTAATTCTGTTTATTTTTCTTTACAGACACCAGAAGATTATGTATCTAAAGAAATATTTGATGCTCTGAGTGTGTATATTATTCCAAAACCTGAATTACATGGAAAGTTAATAACTGTGTAAGTATGAAAATAAACTAATTGTAAAATTATATATAAATACATCAATTCTTCCTATGATAATGATATGATTTCATATCTTGATGCCTCTTAAATAACAAAACTACAAAGTTGTGTCGGTAAGTTCACAGGCACTGGCCTAGCAGCGGCATTACGCCTTCGGCATAGAATAGTTAGCTCCCCGGACACGTCCTGCCTTTTCGCCTTTGCTAAAATACACAAACCTGGTCAACAATTATGTCCAGTAATCGATAAAGTCAGATTCCCAATGCTCTTATTAGAAGAACGGATCCATCACTCGTTAAATTGCCATCTTAACGCATATACCTATATGGTCTCCGATTCACGTGCACTTCTCTCCAAACTTTAAAGTATGATTTCATTGTTTGATTATTAGTATTTACAGTTTATAAATTAATAAAACAATTATTTTTTTATAAATTTCAAAATAGCAGTTTCTTATTATGGCAGAACCTTGCTAATTTGAACTAATTGGGGCCTGAATCCATCCTGATCAGAGAGTGTTTCAGATTATCTAAAATTATTTTTTTCATGTTAGTATGGGGTTTCTCAATACTCTGTTGTAATAAAGTGGTTTTTATTAAAACAGTTTGGATAAAACCAAAATTTGGTAGTTAAATGGTTCATTTTCCATTTACAGTATTCTTTATTTCTGATTCTTTTTTCCATTGTATTATATCAGGATGATGGTCACCAGCAGGGTCGGCTGGTGGGTTGTGCAAACGGTGCGACTGCACAAGGCATGAGAGTTAGATTGTGCAGAATCTAATTCTCGCAAAAGTTAAAAATTGATCATTTCATTATTCACTAGGTTAACTAACTTTCACTTTGCTCCAGTTATTTGGTTTGAAGTAAGAAGATTTAACTAACTTTCACTAATCTATTTAACGAATGGTATGTTTACCATTAAAATATTATTTTGTTGTTTGAAACTGCTATTTTTTTTATTAAAAGGCCCAGCATGACAGCCTTGCATCAGGCTCCACTATTTCTCGGGCCGGCCCTGGACACCAGCAGGGCCAGCTTGATAGTGAGATGACAAGGTGGCAAACTAAGTTTATGTATATTTGGTTTTTGACACTTTTCCGTGAGTAAGTGTATGACCATATAGTAAGGAAGTGATGAGAGACTAGTCTTAGTTTTCTATTCTGATTACAAATTTTTAATTTATTTTGAGTTTTTACACACTACATATTATTGACAATGAGGTAAGAATGACAGCCATATGTTTTGTTCAGAGAGATATTCAGATTTTTTTTTTTTTTTTTTGTTTTGGTTAATTGGAATTTCAGACTATTGGTTCACCAGATTTTATATGAGAGAAAAACTCGCCAAATTTCATTGAAAACAAATCACATTTTTATGTGTATTTCAGCATTTATGGTAACAAGGCAGTAGACAATTTCCTATTGTGTATGGTACACCTTGTCCTGTCTCACAGTGGTGATGGCTGCAATGATGCATTCTCAAAGGTCCTGAAAGATCTCTAACTGAAGTTGCATAAATCATATCTTTTACATAACTCTGATGGAAGGAAATCTAAGAGGGTCAGATCAGGAGATCTTGGTAGTCATGCTACTTGGCATACCAGACCACAAACTGAACTTTCTCCTATGGCATAGTCATGACTAGACTCAATGCTTGTGATTTGACTTCTGCACCATCTTGAAGTACAAAAAAACATCTCTATAAACCTTGATGAGTTTTCCCTCTAGATGCTACTTGTTGTTTTTTTATATCTTAAACCATTCATTTTTCTATGATGAATTAAAAGCAGGTAATTTTGAGCCAAACACCATGTATTTTAAATATCGTATAAAAACTATGACAACTTTCAATGATAATTATAAATATATTTAAATATTGAAATTTATTTTGTAATTTTAATGATTAATTAGTCCATTACTTTAAGTTATAAAATTGCCTGTAAACAATTTATAAAGTTAATGTAACATTTATTAAAATCCTTATTTTTATACTTAGAAGATTAAAATTTTTAATTGGAGTCTAAGATATTTATTCTAAAACCTGAGGATAGCCTATACTAAAAAGAGGTTGAAAATGTTAGTGTAATAAGTAAATTTTTTGCTCAGTAAACATTAGGTGGTATTGTGATTTGATGTATTTCAAGTTATTTAAAAACTTTTGTAATATTTGTATATTTTATCAGTATTAATATCCATTTTTTAGATTATTATTATTCAGTAATACAGATTTCAATGCTACAAAGAAAATAATACAGTGGGTGATCGGTTAATGAACAGATCGGTTAACGAACAAATCGGATAACGAACACTTTCGAGAAGGATTTTTATGATCAGACAACGAACACATGTTCAGATAACAAACACTTCACTGAACAAACACAAGAAGCGACGTAAAATAACGAATACCGATTGGTCTTCCTTTGTCTTCAGGCAACAATTCAAACTTTTCGGAGCCCGGGAGACGTCGACATCGACGTTCTACCCAGTATATACTGATCGGATAGTATTCCCCCGAACTTTGAAACTCTCCCTTGTAATTCCAGCCTTTTGTATTTCTGACAGAAACAATTCTTTTACGTTTTCTTCTGAAAATGCGGATTTATGCCGATATCTGCTATTAAAGATCTTTTGAAGAAGTAGGAGGATGTCAGAACAACGGTCTTAAAATGGCATCCAAACCAAGTTGAGGTTAATAGGCCTAGGGATCTCTACAATTACAATGCTATTAATTACTTCTGAAAAATCACGAATAAGACAGAAAAGCAATCGACATTGGACAGATTCTTTAACCCCCACAAACAGAAAAAAACATGACTAATAAAAATGCAAGACCGTGTATATATGTATTTTTATTATTATTTATACATATGAATAAATGTAGTAAGAAAGTATATACTTTTTTATTTTTGGGGGGTATCCAGAACGAATTAATCAAATTCCCATAGAAACCTATGGTAAATCGATAATTGGTTAACGAACAATTTGGATAGCGAACAAAGTCTTGGAACAGATTATGTTCGTTAACCGATCACCCACTGTAAAATGTTTTTGAGTTAAAGATTTCATTATTAATATTTTTAACAGATTTTCTTGAAACAAATCATTTTTTATTTCAGATAAATTTCTAATACATAACAATAAGACATATATTTGTATATTAGAAATTGTACACTAATGAAATCGAATGTATAAAGTTTTATTATTCTATCACATTTCATAAAGAAACAATAAAATTATTAATAATTATAAACTAAAAAAGTCAAGCTAACTGATATGAAATTATATAGTGTGTTTAATTTTGATATTAAAAGAATGTTTAAATTCAATACTAATTTGCTTATATATTAAATTTAATTTTTTTATTAAAGAAATAAATACATATTTCATATTTTATATAGAAATGCTATGGGATACAAAATTATTGGATATCCAATTGGAATAGATGATCCTAAGTATATGAGGAACTGCTACATTTTTAATTTGTGTTTTGTATGTGATGCACTGATGAGAACAGTTCAGTATGAACCACTTGTTAGGAAATTAGCCAATTATTTAGTTACATTAGAGGTAAGAAATTATTATTTACTAATTTTTTTTAAACAAAATTATTTGTATGTGTGACAATCTCTAATAAATATAAACTTTCTCCTACTGAAGAATGCAAAATACTCTTGATATGATTGAAATTTTTAGCTATAATTGAATACATTTACTTTATTCATATTGAAATTTTATATACTTAAAATTTTAAAATGAGCCATTTTTTTGAAAGTGGTACAAGTTCATTATTTGTTGTTGCAATATATTTAAGGGGTTGCATTTCAATACATTTTAAAAAATTGGTAAGAGCTAATAGACAACTGTTGTGTATTTTGTGGTGTTAGATAATGTAATATACTGTATTTCAAAAAACTGGTTATTTAATTTTAATTATATCCGACTCACCAAATAAACCATATCCATAGATATGGTTTATTTGGTGAGTCGGATATAATTAAAGTTAGATAATGTAAATTTAGGCTGGACAAAATGAAGATTTTGTTACACTCAAATGGACTTCTCACTTTCAAAATTAATAAATTATTGTAAACATTAATTAAGTGGTTTGAACTAAAACTTTATCAGCTTATTTACAATAACAACAAAATATTATGATTAACAACTACTACTTTACAACTGAATAATAATGCAGTGTTTACTTTTGTAAAATGTTATGATATTTTATTTAAATATTTATTCATTTAATGAATAAATATTTAAATAAAATATCATAATTTTAAATAATGAATAAATATTTAAAATTTGAAATCTCTGAATTTTGTAATGTGAAACCTAAGGCATGTTTATAAAATAAACTGAAAAAGTTTGTATTGTAAACCCCTTTTGCTGGGAAAATGTGTATGGTTTTCATTTTTATTACAAGTAATTGGCTTAGTTTCTTCATACACAGAAAGTAATTTTATATATCCAAAATTACTTTGTCTTCCTCTTTATGGTGATTTAAACCAAGAATTTTAAATTCTGAATCTCATTTTACATAATATTTTATATGGTGCATTTCTTGCAAATCTAGTCCAGTATATATTTAACCAATTTTACTGGAACTAAATTATACCATAAAGTATTTGACTAAAACTAATTTCAATCCAAGATTGACTTTCACTACTTTTAAAATAAATATGTTTGCAGAATGTCTATTGTCAAAATATTAAGTATTTTGAATTATTTTAACTAGAGATAGTTTACAGATGAATAGATCATATTAAGTTTTATCTATTGTTATCATAACCTTCATTGTTTCAAAAATAGGCTTGTCCACTTTCAAAATAAATGGTTCAAATAGTTTTAGTTCCATGATTTTCACTATGAAAATGTCTCGGCAGACAAAATGAATAAAATTATATTTTAGATGGGTTTTAAATAAATAAAATAAATTTTGGAAGTGAAAGAAATTTTAATGAGTTTTCAGTTTTTGACTATTTCCTAACTTAAAAAAGGAGTATTAAATGTTTAAAAAAATGCTTTTAAAAGTCAGAAAGAATGTGAATATTGGCTGCTACTAATGATAAATTCAGATATACAAATTTTTTAATAATTTTATTCATTAAAGTAATATTATAGCAAATTATATTTTAATAAATAAAATATGTGACTTAAAATTTGGATAGTTCATTTATAGCTATATTTAAATAATAATAATTAATATAATACACAGCAAGTCCTCACTTAATGTCATTTCATTTAATGTTGTTTCATCATAATATTGAGAAAAGAGACAAGTACATTTGTAATCATTTATAATTATTATTGTTTAATTTTCTTTATAAACAGTAAAATTGATTCTATGACATGGAAAATAAATGTTGGAGGTTGCAAACATGATCCAATCAGAATAATATTAACTAAATTATATTTTGTTTATATTATTTAGCCCGTGTTAAAATTGAAATTGTTATATGTTGTTCTGTGTAACATTACAGCTTCCAAGAACCTATTGACAATGTTAAGTGAAGACTTGCTATTTAAAATTTATATTACATATGAGTTCAAATTAAAAATAAATATAATAAGGATTTTCAATTATATTATAGTTAGAATGTAGTTTTTTATCAAACGAAGAAACAAAAGCACAGCTACCATCTATAATGTCTCAAATTAGGACTGAATTGAATCAAAATGGTCACTGTTCTGTTCCTATTAGTAAGATTTATTGTTTTATTTCAAAAGATATGATTTAAATATCCTGTATAAATGTAATAATAATTGTAATGTATATGTTTTTTCTAATATAAAAATTATTTTTATTGTTAGATGAAGCAAATACTATTTATCTTAAAGTAATAAGAGTTCATAAAGATCCGGTTCCTGTAAGAGATCACGATGTCCCAATATTTAATGAAAGTCAAAAAGGTATTCTGCCAAGTCAATGGGATCTTACTACACAACAGGTTAAAATCATTTTCTTTTTTTATTTTATTTATTGTAGATTCATATTAGTATATTAATTAAAATATACTTTATGTAATTAATTGATATATATATATAATTAATTTTGTTTTGAAAGTTTTTGCAATAATCAGATAAAACATATTTAATTTTAACTTTTAAAATGTAATAATACTATAGTTTAAATCATTTATATATATATTTTTGCAACCATAAATCTCAATTCATATTATTTCAATTGTATTCTCAATTACAGATTTTTTTTTTAATGAAATAGTTTCTGAATTTTTGATAAATTCTAAGTGTTATAATCTTAGAATATATAAAATTGAGTTTTTATCAAGTTATTACAAATACTTAGATATAATTTTTATAAAGGTCTATGTCAAATGTCCCTATTTTTTGAAAATTTATGTTCAAAACATTTAAAATTTTTGCATTATTATTTTATTTATTTAATAAAATTAACTAATTTTAATATAATTTTTTTTATAAGTTTGGCAATAAAATTATATAATTTTTTTTGTTAAATCAAATAATAATTAATAATAATATAATTATGTTAGTTGCTGGATAACCATATCATTGAAGTAGTTAAAGTTATCTGCTCTGGGTATTTGGCTTCATATATGGGTTGGGTCCTCAGATATTTTCACAAGTAGTTTGAGCTGGATACATTAGGATCTGTCCCTCACCACCCAGCTGCCTAATTTTAGGACTTGCTGAATCCGTTGTGAACAAGAAAAAAAGACCAAAATATTTATATGAAAATAGATGGATTGTTTTTTTTAAAAGTGTTTTTAAATATGTCCTGATTTAAAGATATTTGATTAATCACATACATTTCAATTTGTAAATAATTGACTATTAATGTTTATAATAATGAACATATTAAAAAATGAATCATTTTAATCTTTTGTTGAGTTTATGTATAAAAAATTGTTTAGAAAATGAAAAGCTGTCCACTCAACTGTATGTTATATTACTTAATAAATTTTTTTATCGTCTAAAATATATATTTAGCTTTGAAAAATGCAATTTATAAATTTTAAAGTTTAGTTTTTCGTTTAAAACCTAATTAAAGAACTAAACTGAACAGCTACTAATTAAATAACTTATCTAAACAATTATTGAATTATAGTACTTTTAAATATAATTAAGTTTAAATTGACTATCTTTTTTATGATGTACATAGAAAAATTGAAATAATACAGATTTAGAATTAAATAATACAGATTTAGAATGTCTTTTTGTTGTTCACAATATATTTGTATATTGATGCATATTTAATGAACTACATAACACAAAATTTAATACTGTAATCAAATTTTTATTATATTTTAACATTTATCAGAGTTAATTGAAAAATGAAATAATTTTGCATATGGTTGAGCTTTTATTTATTAAATTTTATGAATGTTTTTTGATTTATTCTTCATAAATTTAAAATTTGAACAATATTTAGACATTTCATAAAAAACCTTTTGCGAAGATTAATGTTGATAAATAATTTATTTAAATTGATATTTGAAAATTAATAAGATTTTTTTTTTAATTTTGAGATTTTCTTTTATAAATAATCAGATCAGACTACAATTACTCATTCACAAATTTTATTTAAAGAAAAAATTGGTGGAAATATGATTTCAAGTCTACTAGAATAATTGTTATTTTCTGTAAAAGTACTATTTAAATTTTTAAGTATAATAGATATTATTATTTAATATGTACTGTATGTTAAAAAATTTCTTAAGGTATTATATTATTACATTTTATAAAACTAAATATAATATAATATATTTAATTCTCTTTAAAATATTCAATGATTTTATATCTTAAATTTTTTTAGATAATGATACAAATATATATTGCTCATAACTTTTAAAACTGAATCATTTGATAAATATACCCAGTATTTAACCAGTGTTTACATGAAAAATAGAGCAAATGGCATTAATCGCTTGTAAATTATCTTAGGATTAATCATACGGTTTTACAATAGTTGATAATGTTATAATTAATAAAATACTTATCATTTGACTCGTGTATTTTATAAACAATATAAATTACAAATTAAAAAATTTCACATTTGATTAATTAGCATTTCAAAATTGTAAAATAATATCAATTTAAAGTTTTTAACTCAGTCAATAACGATTGAAACATTCAATTTCAATAGTCCAAAATCAAAAAAGAAAAATGTATTATTCTGAAAAGATGTGAATTAGTGGCAGTTTTTAACTTTTAGCTTGAAATTTTTATTACAAAATCATAATAGGTAGAATTAGAAATAATTCTGTCTGTATGTTTAGTATACTACTTTGATTAACAAAAATATTTATAATAATAATCGGATGATGAAGAGATAAACAAAACTCTTCATATTATTATACGTTTTTCATGAAAATTTTCTCAATGTGAATAATGAGATTTGTTTTTTAACTGACAGATTTTCAGTCTGTTTTATCAGTAAATCCTTCTGTATTTTTCAAGTCTAAAACTGCAAAAATCCATTGAAAATTAAGTTTTTTCAATTGATGGAAAAATTGTGTCAACAATATCAAAAGATCTAATCAGCATCAAATTCAAATACTATTAGATAAAAATATATGGATTTGATTTGAATAATTGAAGGATTAAACTGGTATTGATATCATAGAATCTGTATTTATTATCATTTTGTTACTAAACATTTTTCATTTCTTCTGAAACTGATATGTATAATCTCAAAATTTTAATGGTCAGATGACCAAGGTAGTTAAGGTATCAGCCTACTGCTCTGATGGAATAGGAATCAAATTTGAATGGTCAATAAACACCACAAATTTTTATAGATGATCTGTCTTGGATTTGTTGAACTTATCACTCACTATTTCCCATTGTGGGCTTGGCCAAACACATGATGGGTATGGGGAAAATAAAAGACCCTCTTAGTGCTCATAGGGAGAAAAGAGTTAAAAACAAAAAAAAAATATTAAACATTTTTTAGTTAATGATCATCATTAATAATCTAAATGCTTTAGTGAATAACAATTATCATTAATAAAGTAATGAATTGTAGTACTTTTTTATCATTTATACTGAATTATCTTTTTTCTATTATCATTTTATATTATGTACAATGCATGAATATTTTGTAAATTGAGTAATAGATTGTATATTTAGAATATGATTTTAGTTTTTATGTAATTAAAACATATTGAGTCATCAGTATACTACAAAGATAATGTTTTAATGAATTTGCATATTCTGAGACTTGAAAATTTGTGCTATTGACAAAATATTTTAAATTTATTTAAGCTTATTCATTTATTAGTAAACTTTAAACACAAAATATCCTTCATCATAATCATATTGTTCTATAGAAAAATTTCCACAGATAGTGGACAGTGTAATAAAAGGACAATGCAATATTTGCAACTGAAGGAATGCAGGAATAGATTGCTACTATATAATAGATAAATAAAAATAGATTGTCAGGTGTAAGTAAACTAATAAAAAATTAGAAATAAACACATTATTTATTTTAGATTATTTTATCTAATGACAAAATGTAATAAAAAGTTACTGGCCGCAGTCTTCAAATTAAAACCTATATATTCCCACTGTCATATGTCTGTCTGGCCTTCTTTAATCTTCAGAATGGAGTAAGCTATATGAAAATCAGACTGATATGAACTTAGCACCAGATGTCTTGATTAACTATATACAGAATTCCAATTTGGATTGGAAGTCACTTAATTTCAATTCAAAATTTCCTCAAGAACAGAGTTAGAAGACTGGCACGACTTGATTGTTATCAGCAGAAATATGATGTACAGGGGCAAGACACCACTAAAATCCAGATCAAATATGAAAGCTTGGGGGGGTCAGAGATCCCAATTAACTATATTAGAGCTTCTGGTCCAGACCAGAAGTAATGTGATTTTTTTAAAGTTAAAAGATAATTAAAAATTGCAGCCCAGTATTGTGATAATGTCACGATAAAAAATTGTTCATTGTTATTATAATACTGGGTGTACTTATTAATTGATGAAAATAAAGCTAATTCAATACATTTATTATAATTTTCATTCTTTTTAAATAACAAACTTGCTTAATTCTATGTTAATTTATTATATTTAATATCACAAACTAAATAACCAAATATTATGTTCCTATATGCTATCCCACAGTGGGACCTCACTTTAATGCAGGTAAGATTCATTACATTATATGGATGTTAATCTACATTACTGGACTAATACTTGCTTGATGTGCTTCTAATATTAAAAAAGAAAATTTTAAATCACTGCTTGCAATTGCTCCATACTAACATTTTATAATTCGTCTCTTTAATTAAATGAATTCTGTTTAGCTAAATTACTTTAAAATTAATAATTATAGTTTTTACTTGTATTTGTAGTTTTGTTTTGTTCATTGACTAATAATTTATTAGTTAAATACTATTTAAGTACTTTTGACAAATATTTTTATTTTTAAAATTCTCATAACAAGCATATAGAATTATACAATTGAAAAAATAAATAAATTAATTAATAAATCTTTTACAGATTAAAAAGTAGTTAACTCTTTGTTTAAACTGATCAATTTTCTGTTAAATAGTGCAAGTCCAAAAATGTATATACAATAAAAATTTGCCTAATACTACTATATTCAATGCTGTTTCATTATAGTATGTTTGGTAAAATCATGATTTTTTCAGAATAGCAAATTGTAGTACTCTAGAAAATTCTTGAACTTTTCAGTTTAAAGAAGTAATCCATAATTCAGAAATTGTTCCAGTCCCATTGCAAGAATGTTGGCAACAATGAGTTTTGAGAATTAGAGAACAAAGTATCCAGATAGAATCTGCAATTTGATTCTGAAGATGATACATAAGAAGACATTGTCAGCAATAATATCACAACAAATCACATAAATTATGGAACAATTTATAAAAAAAAAAATTACTCATATTATGAGCAGAACTCTAAAGCTAAATTATTTTAAATTATACATTATGGAAATTATATCTACAGTCAAAATATTTATAAGCAAGAAAGATACAATAATTGACTTGATGTAATATCATCAAAATATCAATTTTCTGAGAAGACCTACACCTGGCCCTTTATCCTTTCATATAAGATGTAAAATTATAAACATATAAATTTATAATTATATTAATATTTATTCAACAGTATTGTTTGATATATAAGTTCAGTATTTTCTAATTATGTTTGTGTTTTAATCTATCCTTATTCACATCATATTAAAATGGTCTCATTTATCATTGTGGTCCTCCGATACAATCTAGAGAGAATATGCATCCATGGAAGTCCCAAGAATGACCGATCAAATTAATAAAGATACAAAATTTGTGGGCATATGACCTAGTGATGCTCAGGACTGGAAAAAATAGAACACATGTAAATAAGCAGAACTTGCATCATCACAGGACATACTGGAAAAGAAGATACTGAGCATTAAGCAGATTCTTTCTTTAATAAAAGACAATGATAATCATATGCTTTTATCAAACATAGGTATTTGATTAGTTGAAAAGAAAAATGAAGACTTGATTAAAGAAATATATTTATAATTTTTTTTTATGAGAATTAAATTTGCTTCTCTAATAATATAATTTTAATTGATTTTTGAACTTGCCTGTTTTTCAGAGTATTCCCTTTTCTCTGTTGTTCATAAAAAGTAATTGATACATGAATAATATGTAATAACTATAACTATTAAAATTATTCTGTATACTAATAAGAAGAGATATTTAAATATTGATAATAATCTCAAAAAAATAATACAACATGATTTTTGAGATTGTAAGTTACAAAATCATACAGTATATGTGCTGTATAAGTACAAGATTTAAAATATATAAGAAATAATGAATTTTTTCACTAATAAAGTTTGTATAATAAATATTTGTCAAAATATTGTACATTTATTAATAGCAATTTAAAATTCATTATGTAATCTAAATTTATATTATTTGTATTCAGTTTACATAATGATACTTTTAACTACTGTATTTATTTGAATAAAAGGTGCACTCATATTTTTTGAATCCATTTTCAGGAAAAAAATATTTTATTGAATATAAGATGCACTTTTTTTAAGCCAATTTTCAAAGCAAAAATTATATAAAAATATACTCATTAATAACACCAAACTTAAAATAAGAATAAATTAATTACACTGTCTTTTGGCATTAAAATCATTTACTTTAAAAGTTTTTAACTATAAACAAGTACTTTCAACATTTCAAATTGTCATCTTCAGGCAGCGCATACATAATATTCAAACTACAAGTTTTGTAAAATACGTTAAAAGATTCCAAACATGTGGTTTAAATTTTAATGCATAGTATTTTACAGAAATTCAAAAAGATGCAATATAATTTTTTAAAATTAACTTAAGATAAATAGGAAACATATTATCAATGAGTACACGAATAAAATAAATATATATGCAATTATTTTAAAATTTTGTAAAATGTAATCCTTATCTTTAGTAGCTCAAGAGTGGGTTTGTTACAGGGCTCTAACATTATGTGTATTGACTCCCAGAGAAAGATGGTTTTGCAATTTAAATATCACTTAAGGAGGGAGTGTTCAGTCCATACAGATATAAAATTATTCCCTAATATGTTTCTTGCAAGGTCAGTAGTAATCCCAATATTATTAATGTCATCCCTGTATTCTTGAAAATGATATGCTAATTTTCCATAGATATAATTATAGATAGATATTTTCCTATATAAAAGATTTTTGATCCTTTACACATTTGCTGCAAAGGGATCATGTAGACTTCTGATTTCTTTAAAAAGTTAAGACTATCCTTATATTTACAAAGAATTCTATTTAGATATAGTTGAGGCTTGATGGAAAACATAACTTTGTTTATTGAAAGTACGAACTATATATATAGAGTAACAGCCCCTAATACAGAATAGAAGGTTGTGCAAATATTTCTTATTGTCAATTGTGTGTGAAGCAGTGGGTGGAAAGAGAGGTCTGCAGACCAGATTATTAATATACTTAAATTCTGCGAGTACCCTGCATTGGATACTGTTACTGTCACCAGTTATAACTCCTCATGCACTAATAAAAGAGACAAAGGGTATAAATATGCCCTGTGAATAAGGGTTGAGATAATGGCATTTATGTACCCAGGTGCCTGAAAAGAAATAGTTGGTATGATGTATGGAGACAAACCAAATTTATGGTGTACTGTGTAATAAAGATGAATAGTGGCCTATGTATGGAAAGATCTAAGAAGAAAATTTTTCTGTTTTTTTTTTTTATGATGGAGAAGGAAATCAAGGGATAAACATTAGATAAAAATTTTACAAAGATTAGCAATTTTTCAAAAGAACCTTCCCAGACACTTAGGATATCATCTATTGGGTTGTTTGGAAAGTAATTTTGATTTTTCAGTGACAAAAAACATATTTTTTTAATAAATAAATATTTCATTGAATTATATATTGATCATTTTGGTCAAATACCTGTTGCCATTATTTCTGTTAGTAGTATGATTCCACGTTTATAAAAGTTTTGATGTTTACTTACAAAAAACGGATCCAAGTAAATTTTGACATTTTCATTTCAAGTAAATGTCTTACAGTTTAAAAAATTTTGTAAAGACCACAACAAGTAATAATCTGAGGGTGCCTGATCTGGCGAATATGGTTGGTGTGATAGCACATCCCATCTAAGCTGCAACAGTTTCTGATGAGTTACCACTACACCTGATTTGTTTATCAATTCTGGCCTTTTCTGTTTGATGATATTACTCAGTTTGTTTACTTGATGGCAGTACACTTTTGAATCAGTTGTTAAATTTCTGGTGAAAGCTCAATAAAAAAATTTCCATAAAATCCCACCAAAGAGAGCATCTCTCTTTAAGAACATGTGGAACCCATATATTGAGCTTGATGATTACTGTTTATGATTATTTGAAACGAATTGGTTTTGTTTCAAGTAATCATAAACAGTTCAATTCAACAAATTTAATCACTTAGTGATTTCACGAGTTGTTATTCAGCAGTTTGCTTCAATCAGTACCTTTTATTTTGTTTTCATTGGTTTCAACTGGCCGTCCAGAATGTGGTGCATCTTCAATATTGAAATTGCCAGAAACAAAATTTTATAAACCAGTTTTGGCACTCTCTCTCTCTCTCTCAACACATCTTCTACATACATGTACCACAATTTTCTTCTTGCTTGAACAGCATTTTGATTTTTTGGTAATAAAAAAGCAAAATATGCCAAAAATGATGCTTTTGATTTTCCATATTTGATGGGACACCAAAAAAAAAAAAAAATTGTGCAGAATCAAACAAAATTTTTTACGAATAAGCCTTTAAATGTCAGCTGTCAAAATATATAATGAAAATGTGGTTTAAAATGAAATTGGCTGGTAAAAATACATCTAATTCCTTTAGTAATAAAAAAATTAAATTACTTTCCGAACAACACAATACATATCTAAGATAGCAAGCAGGATAATGTATTGCAAGAAGGGTGGAGAAAACTTTAGATTCAGTATTTCTCATCAACTTAGCTAAAATATCAAAATGGGGAGCTCGTGAGTACACCATTTTTGCAATAAAAATTGGAAATAATTAAGTTCTGTAATCAAGAGGTGGGCCTCCCTTGTATCAAAAATTTGTTGGATATAATAACTTAGTGTATTTTTGAGCATAACAGCATCAAAGTGTGGAACAGATGGATACAGTAAATCTCTGTAAAATACTACACACTAAGATTTAAACCATATATTTGGAATCTTTTAACAAACTTTTAAAAAAAAATTGTGCACACTTTGCCTGAAGATGACATTTTGAAATGTCAAAAGTAATTGCTTGTACTTATAAACTTTTCAAGAAAACAAATTTAATGCCAAAATTCTTATAGAACAAAAATTTTTTAAATGACATATTTTACAATAAAAGTTTAAATATTGCATCATAACTCTTAAAAAAATTGGACAAAATCTGATTTGCTTATATAAATGAACTTCTACCTTCTGCAATACCATGTTGTATTGTGAATACCAAAGCTAAAATTGATCAAAGGCTTGATGCAGGGAAAGTGACTCAAGGTTGTGTCACATAGTGTTTCTTTGTGCAGGTATGACTGCAGCATTTGGCTTGTGAAAAAATTAATCTTAATTAATGATTTATGGTTTTCAGTGCCCTTCATAATGTCAATCAAAAATTATTCAATGATATATTCTGTTAAATTTTAGTAAATAAGTGATAATGTCTTGAAAATTTTTCTCTAGATGCTGGTAATAGAATATTCAAACTGACAGAGGGTAGAAGTATCTATGAATGGTGCCACTTGCCACGTCTTCAAAAAGAGGAAAAAAAATTCCCTGAATATAAGGTGCATAGAATTTTTAGTGACAAAATTTGTAAAAACATGTGCCTTATATTTGGATAAATACAGTATATTGTGTTGTTTTGTTTTATTATTAAGTACTAACAATATTGTGCAAGATAAAATAGAAGAATGCATGTCTTTTTAATGCTATTTTCTGCAATTTCAGTTTTGGAAATATTTGATAAATTTGAAAATATGCTATTAGATGATTTTAATATCTAAATATATCAAATTGAATGCATAATTATAAGAATAATAATATACTTTAATAGTGAATTGTGGATATAACATATATATATTTTTTTATCAATTTAGGTAAAAAAAAAAAAAAGCGTAAATAAGTCATTTATAACAAATTTCTTTTAAAAATTATTTATAATATAAAAATTTTCTTTAGTGGCCATTAAAAGAAAAAATTCAAAAAATTTAATTTAAATAATTAAAAAATAATAACCAATATATAATACTCAAGTCCTACTAAAATATATAAAATACAAAACTTTTTAATTTTAATTAAGGTATTGATCACTTTATAAAACAGTTTGAAAGCTATCATTCATTCTAGATAGAAATTATAATAGATTTTTTACAGATGTCCATAATGCCTGGAAGCATTGGTAAATATATTTGTGTGGATGATTCCAATATGCTGAAAAGAACCCAGAGAAACATGTTAGTGATTAAGAAATTGTATGGAGCTTTAGGATTGACACTTGGAATCATATTTTAAATGAGATTAACGTAGAACAAACAATAAAACCTACATAGAGTAAATCTTATTTGGTTCTAAACTTTTTGGACATCTTGTATTATTAATATCAATGCATTACTTTTGTTTAGATATAATTACATTGGCAATAATAATAAATCTCATTCTGACTTTCTAGTTTACTAGTATAATAGAGAACTATTTCTATTCCTTAGAGAACTATAAGAAATTTATTAAACTTTAACTAAATTAGTTCAAATCAAATCCTTAGTGCCAAATTTAAAATGAACCAATGACATTAATTTTTAAATTGAAGTCTCTAAGTTTTGTTTGTCAGCCATATTGCTTTAACAAGTAGAAGAAGAGAGTTGAATTTAAAAAGTGTGGTGTAATGTAATATAGTGTAACATTCCAAATATAATAGAAATAAGATTTTCATAAAAATTTCAAAATTGCAAAAAATATTTGATTTGTTCTAAACATAGCTTTGTTTTTAATCAAAAATTATTTTCTAGTTGATTTAGTTGTACCAGTTTTTAACATTGATTATTATTGTCAAATGATCCTTTAGCAGCATAGCTAAAATCCGTACGTGGCATGTTTCGATGCTAGGTGGAATTGTTCTGGGTTGTGGCTCACCTTGTCTGTGATGTCCACGTTGACCTCGACCACGTGTTCTGCGTCCTTTGTTTATCAGCAAAGATTAACTGAGAAACTGATCTAGGCGAATAATTTACTTTATTTGAATCAGGCACACGATATTTACAATAGTGTCGAGATATAATACAAATCCAAGATTGTCACTGCTGTCGACTCCAAAAGGTTAACTAACATGAAGTGAAAAGCTGCCTCTCCTCGTCAGAATACAGGAGCAAAGTGAGGTCAGAGGGCGAAGGTCACACAGTGGAGACCTCTGCCCTACACACACTCTCTCACTAGGCAAGTAGATTGCATCTAGAAAATGTACGGGGAGTTGAATAACGCACCCTGATAAAGTTTGTCTTCCGGTTGTCTTGGCGGGTAATGTTGGATGTTGGCAGTATGCCGGTGTCAATGTGCTCATAGGATCTGTTCTGGAGGAGGCTTCTTCACTTAAAAGGAATGTGGGTTTCAGCCTATCTATCGATAACCTTCTAGGATAGCCTGCAATGTTGTTATCAAAAAACTTTTCAAAGCGGGGACATACTCTGCTTTACAGCTTGAATAAATTTTCTTTTTAAATATGGTACTTTACGTAAGTACTTTTTTTAGCCATGTTGGTATTGCATTATATAGATCAAACTATATTTCATGAATTTTAATTGAAATCATTCAGTCTATGCAAAATCAGAATTCAATTTATAACACCTTATTTTACATGTTTTTTCAACAACTAATTAAATCATAATAATAGAATATACTGTATTGAAAAGGTGTTATGAATGAAAATATTTTTATATTAAAAGTTTTGTTGAAGTAACATCGTATAAAATCCCTCCTTTAATTGGTTTTCTATCTATGGTAGAATTTGATGATTTTATGAAAATTTTGAAAACAAGTTTTGAAATGTAGAAGAAGCAAGAAGTGGTTCAATATATTTATTTCTGCATCCTTGACGAAAAAGTATAACTGTTAAAGCTGTTAATGGAAATCTATTTGTGAAATAAGATTAGCTTCTACTCACAGCTGTGGAGGGAGGTGCTGGTGGTCTTTCCTTGGGCTTGGAAAAAGCTTAATGGTGGTTCCTACCTGTATAAAATTATTATTTTTTTTACTAACTGAAAAAAAATCTTTAAGATGGATTTCTTTATTAATAAAAAAAAATTGACATATTTCATTTATTTATTTTAAAAAAAAAAAGCAGAAGGGGCCCATTCTACTCCCAGGACCCGTACAAGCTCGACATCCTTGCTTCTTCTTATATACTCTCACATTAACATAGAAATTGAAACAAAATATTTTTCTGTATGTAATAATTTAAATTTCAAGTTAGCTCAATAAGTAATGCTAACTTCCAAATGCATAACATGTCTGAATGACCTTTTCCCAGTCATGAAAATATTAATTTCTGAGTAAAATTTAAAAATGCCTTTTTAAGAAAAGTCAAAAAACTTTTTCTTGCTAAAAAAAATACAGATAGAATGCTTTTATACTAACTGGGAATATAAAAATTGGATTGAGAATGTACTGTAAATAAATTTCTTGATTTTTATCAACATCAAATATTATTATATAAAACTTTTTTATATAATTTATATTTCATTTGTAAGAATACTGTAATAAAATAATTTTATTAACCTTCATCCTTCATATATTGGTTATAATTTTTAATTAGCTACTAAAAGAAATCACTCTGCTTTGGTTTCATTGAATTTGCTAAAGAAGATTTTTAGAAATTCCTAGAACATCTTATATATATATATTTACACACTTTGCAGTTTATACTATACAATTATCACAAAAAATAATTTTAATAAAAGTCTAATATTATTTAAAGCAGTCATGAGCAACTGACAGTATTCATGGTCTTAATTTGTGATCCCTGGTGCTGGTAAGGTAATTTTATTTTCCTGTTTTGTCTCATGCCATTATTCCATGCTAATTAAGCTTAGATCTATGATAAAGAATATACAAACTAAACTTGATCAGTTAAAAAATGAAAATAAACTATACCTTACTATTTTATATAACATTAGTATATATTATTTTAGTACCTAGTGTATTGGAGGTTATAGAGTATGTTAGTAGTCAGCAAGCATAAAGCCTGTAACTGTAAGACAAAATGCCTGTGGCCACCAGAAGCCGTCAAAGTTCACTTTGCAGCCTTCATCCAGAAAATGTTGCTCATTACTGATTTAAAGAACGCCAGATTTTTATTTAAGCTATTATTTTTTCAAATTAATTTACTAAAAAGTTGATTTATTTATGCTTTAAATATTGAATTTTTATATTATATATTTTTTAAAATTGAAGTTTTAAGTAACAACAAACGATTTTGCTGTGTAAACATTAATTATTTCTATAATTTAATGTTTAAATGCACTTCATTAGTTTTCTTACGTTTTCTCAGATTTGTTCATTTTATAACTTATAATCTAAATATATTTGATATGTATTTAGACTTATAAATCATTAATATTGTTAAAACTATTTTACAATTTTATTGGTTAACATAATTTAATAAAGAATAAAATTATTAAAGTTATGCCATTTTCTAAAAGCATTGATATTAATATTATAAATTTATTTTTCCTTGCTTTATTTAATTCTATTTTACTAATTAATAGTGGTAATAAATTACAAAAATAAAACTTTTGTATGGCACATTTCTCAAACTATTTTCTAAATTTAATTATAAATTATTTTTTTAATATATAAATGTATAACAATACTTGAACAATTCTGGGATATATCGAGGATAAAAATAAAAAATTTATTTCATTCTGTGTGAATTTATCCATATTACTTTTTATGAAAATGTTTAATTGATATATTTCGTAATTATAAATAAAAACTGTGCATAATTTTTTACTAAATTTTACTGAATTCTTAATAGATTTTGCCTTATATTGACGGTTGTCGACACGTTAGTCGAATTGCAGCAGAAGCTGATGTAGAAGTCAGTCTTGTGAAAGCTTGTATTCAAAATATGGTGTAAGTAAATTCATTTGCATGTAAGAAAATTGTAATTTATATTTAAAAAATGATGATACCTGTATTGTTTTTTTACACCATATTTTAAGTTTAATTTATACGAAGAAATTTTCATTTAAATGTAGATACATTTTTATTTCACTTTCATAAAAAGCTGTTTATTAATTTATGCATGAATAAATTTTTTTCAACACCAAATTATACTTTAACAATTAAACATTAAATTTTGTTTTTTCTATATTTATGAAATTATGAAGGTGGCATGAAACAGGCTGTGAGGTGGTTAATCACCATCAGCCTACTGCTCTGAAAAACATGGGATTGAATCTGGGCAGTTAAAAAACCCCAAGAATTTGTTGGGGGTTGGTCCATCCTAATATTTCAGGTCTTGTCCCTCACTACTCAGCCATATCATCCCATTGTAGGCCTAGATAAACCTATGATGAGCATGAAAAAAGGGTCCTCTTAGTTCCTTCAAGGCAAAAAGATTTTTAAAAAATTATAAAATTTTAGTAAATTGTTTCTTTAAGCTAAAAATATGACTCATTCAAAGTGTTCAAATTCAGTTTATGTTAGCTTAAAATAGAAGATAGTTTTAGAACGTTATTTCATTTGAAAAATAACAAATAATAATAATCAAAAGTAAATACTTCTAAATCTATCATTTAAATCCAATTTCTCATTCAAAAATAAAACACATTTGAAATAAATGTTCTAATATCTTTATCCTAAACAGATAATGCATATATAAATTTTTAATTGAAGGAACAAAAATGTTTTAATTACAAAGAATACAAATTTAAATACAAATTAAAACATTGAATTATAATTCTTTACATGAAATTTAGAATGGAAAAAAAATTGATTTAGAAACTTCCTTAAAATACTTTTTCTTTTCATTAACTACTGGTTTTTTCTCTCAGATGTTTCACAAAAGAACAACATGACATATGCAATCATACAAAATATATATAAATACAGTAGGGCCTTGTACTTCAAATTCAATTCATTCCAGGAGGTCATTCAAAATTGTTAGAATCATTCAAAGTCCAAATTAATTTTTCCCATTAGAAATAATGGAAAGTGAATTAATCCATTCCCAGACCCTAAACAATACCCATTTTGATAAACTTAAGATAGCAATTACACATAATTTAAGGTTAAAACAACATAATTCAATGCTTTAATAATAAATTAAAACATGAAAACTGTATAATAAAATGAAAAGGGCATTTATTGGTCACATACAGTGAACTTCAGCATCTTAACATAGATGTGTGATTTCATTAAAATAGTTGTGAAATTTAACATATTATAGAAAATATGAAATTTTATTCTTTGTTTAAAGTTTTACTATAAACTCTTTACTTCACATTTTGTTTGGATAAAATCAAATTGTAATTTCTTCAGATAAAAAGCATATCAGGCATATTATATTTTATGACTTTCAAATAGGATATAACAGCGTATAAACAATAAAAACAATTGTAATGTGTATGGGAAAATGTTCGTAAACTTTATGATTTAATGTAATTGTATCAAATGTGATTTAAAAAATCCTGTTCAGGAAATTTTGAAATAAATAATACAAAATGTCCAGCACTTTCTCATTGTCCATGGAAGAGATGTTGACAAAGAAAAATTGAAGAAAGAAATTGTTAAAAATCAACAAATAATACACAATAGAGTATATGTAACCAAACAAACCAAAAATAAAGTGAAAAAAGCACTGAAAATATGTAAGCATAATGTGAGAGCGAGAGAAACTGGACACACAATAGATTGCTTTATGTTTTGAGTGCATTTTTTCACTGTGTGCACAGTTTGAATTTTGAAGCATTGTTCGAACTCCAAAATGAATTTTTGTTGAATGTTTCATTCAAACTCTGGAGCATTTGAAGTTAGAGTCATTCGAAGTTTGAGGTACCACTGTATGTCTTAAGTCTTTCCTTGTAACACAATACAAAAGGTTTGCTGTCAGTTAGTTCTTACTTAATTGTTTCTTGAATTATAAGCATTGTTGATGTTCTTCGAGAGCATCCAGTCTTTGTTGCTTTTTTTTTTAAATTGAATGAAAGAGGGACTTCATTTAAACAAAAGCTCCTAGGTTCCCATAAAATCCAATACACTTACCGGACCTTGTATTGTAATCTAATGTGGATCAGCATTTTGGATGATATTCTTATTGTTTGCTTACATGAAAAGGATTCTAAAAAAGAGTACAGCAAAATCTTACAGGAGAAGCTTATTCTTAAAAAGTGAAGTGTTCAATGTTAAAAGCATTTTATAATTTTTCTACTATTTTATTCATTCATATTGAATTTTATTTAGAAATTATTAATAATTAATGGCATTTAGGTCTACGTTCTAAATTTGGTAGCAATATTAATTAAACTCTATTGACTATTGTTTAAGAAAAAAACAATATTAAAAACTGCAATTGATTATTTTGTGTTATTAAAAAGTATAATTGATTATTTTTATAAAATAACAAAATTTAAATGATTATTTACATTCAGTTAATTGAACTACTTAAAGTGCTGTTTTAACACATTTAAAAGCAATTTGATAATATGTTTCCTAAAATTATAATAGAATTGCCTGTTGATTATGTACCATTCATGTCACTTTTATCATTCATACAGACACTTATTTCATTGAAATGCTGGCTGAGTACTATGGTCATCACTGCCTGGATATCAACATTAATGCCTTACAATGAACCATTATCATCACTCGTAAAACATTCTAATTATGGGCATATATCTATATGGGATAGAGAGGTCATATTCCCCCAATATTTATGTACTTTCAAATTATCCCCACTCCCAACATACATTTACTTTATACCATACTACAAAAATTAGAAGCAGAAATGAGTATTGTACACAACAGGTATGCCTTAATTTTTTATATCTACTCAAAATCTGACAATGAGAAATTTTTATTACTCATTAATTGGCCTGTCCCCTATATATCTAATATATAATCGAGACGGGTTGATGATAATAATAATAATAATAAGCGCAGAGCCCAAACGGTTAGGAGTTGAAATTTGGTACACAGATAGGGTACATCACGAAAACGCACACTAAGAAGGGATTTTTCGAAATTCCCCCCGGGGGAGAGAGATAGGATTAAAACTTCTATATACATTATGAATACGAGCCCAAACGGTTAGGAGTTGAAAGTTGAAATTTGGTACACAGTTAGGGTACGTTAGGAGAACGCACACTAAGAAGGGATTTTTCGAAATTCCTCCCCACGGGGAAGAGGGACAGGATTAAGGCTTAACACTTCCATCAACAATGGAAGTGTTAAGTAACAATGGAAGTGTTAAGTAACAATGGAAGTGTTAAGTAACAATAAAAGTTTTAAGTAACAATGGAAGTGTCAACAATGGAAATGTTACGTAACAATGGAATTGTTAAGAGAAAGCGACGTGCAATACGCAGATGCAGTTTTTTTCGTTTTTGCGGGAAATCGAACATATTTTTAGACCCATCTAAAAATTGTCTAATTAGTCTGGAACTAAGGGGACCCAATTCTTGCATTCTGTGAAAACGGGTAAGGTTGACTGTAACATAATAATCTTTATCTTAGTTATCGTTACTTTTGCCCGAGCAACGCCGGGCCCACCTGCTAGTATATATATATATATATATATACAAATTGATACTGATGATTCTAAAGCATTATTATTGAATAAATAAATAATTATAATATATATGCCAATTAGTTTTTTTAGTTAATTATTTTAACATAATAATAAAAATATACATTAATATAATACTCTTTCAATAATTATATAAATGTATATATTTGAAAGGTATTACGAAGTTGTTTCCCTCATCCCAATCTTTCAATATTCAAATGTTTATACTCCAACTTCAAAAATATCCTCTTTAACCAAAGATAATCATCTTCAAGAAAAATGTATAAAATACGTTGCTAAGCATGGTAAATTTACTTAACATAATTATTTTATTCTTTGTTATATTTAAAAGATAATATATATATATATATTTATTTATTCTAGGTCATCAAAAACCTACATTTAAAGCAATATTTGAATTTTATTGTGGCTTAAGGCCAGGAATAACGGTCAAAGATTTATGCACTCGAAATAATCCACATTTGAATGGGATCGATGAAAGGTAAATTAAATAAATTAAAAAATTACTTTTATAATTTATTTTATAAATTCAATTTTTTTTCATTTATGCAGGAAATTAATACAATTTGGTTTAATGCATGGATTAATAAGAAGATTACAAAAATATCCAGTCTTATTGTCAGCTGACTCAATGGCTACTAATAAAAATTCTTTGATAAAGCATTTTACTGGGAGTCAGAGTTATGATGAAATATGTAGCAAAACAGGTAAGTTTCTCACTTTTTCCTTTAAAAAGCTATGTTATTTTTCAAAAAGAAATTTGAAAAGTTAATTTTCGAAAAGAAAAACAACTTCTATCTTTCATTTGCAACAATAGAAACAGTTATTTGTATTTAGATTACATATACAGTCATACCCCGACTTACGCGATTTTCAAATCTCGTCGATTCATCTTTTATTTCAGCGCCACGCAACTCTTGATTATTCACTCCCCCCACACTATTGTTCAGCTTAATGTTCGGACATGTCGCGCAGAATCGACGCAAAGCTACAATTTATTTTGTGTAATTTATTTCTGTTTGTTATATCTACGGAGACTCAAGAGACTCTATGCGGTAATTTCTTGTAACCGTGAACGAACCAAAAGGCGAGATAAGATTAACGAGAACATTTATTAGCTTACATACATCCGACTTGGATTTTACACAAAAGGCATCTGCAATCATGAACAATTGACAAAAAAGTATACATTTATCAGATAATAAACAAAGACTCATTTTGTAAACAATTTACCTTTTGTATATACAACTGACAAGATTACCTTTCAAATTATAAACAGACTCGATCCCAAGCGGTCTTTTGATCGTCGGACATACAAAAGAAATGAATAGATGGCGCCTAACTTAAGCGCGGTTTACAATAACGAATATGATTAATCTTAACACTCTACTATGTCATCCAAACGAAGTA